>NW_006293533.1:231948-233119 GCF_000327345.1 Myotis davidii
GCTGCTGATGCCTGAACGGTATGTGGAATGAAGTGGGCGGGCATCGGGAGGCCACTATGGCACGGGGCAAGCACTATGGGCAGTCTATCTGAAGTGTACCTGGCGTATAAGACGACCCCCCACTTGGAGGCGTATTTTTCAGGGCCAAAAAATCGTCTTATACACCGGCAAATACGGTAATCTGTTCTTTTAGCCTCCTTTTTTGATGCATAAAGACATTTATCCAAGGGTAGATATTATCCATGATTCAAAATCCATTATCAACAATTTACACCTTAACTCAAGTTAGCTTATCAGATTAACTAGCCAACAAATTTACCTCATAACATTTCAATTTTAACAGGTACAATCTTCAACCAAATGAGTAACTAGGGGTTTCACACATTATATCAGGTTCAGAAGCGGAGGGTTGCGAACCAGAGGGTATTTTGGCTCCTTAAATTATAACACAGAGTCAGACATCTATACTCAGGACCAAGACTAGAAAAGAAGTTCAACACATTAGGTTTGGTTGCCTGTGATGTTCCACACTGCTGACCTGAACACTGGTTAGCAAGACAATAGTCAACAGATACTTGACAAAATATATTTGGCCAAAACTCATAAAAGATTTTTTTTAAAGAGCTTAATTTAATACATTCCCTCCCACTACTTTACATACTTTTTGCCTAATATTTTATTCAATCTTTGGGGGGGGGGGCGGGTGTTAGGGGGCAGTGCAAGTTTTTTAAATCTTAATGAACTAAATTGCAATTGTGTTGATTCTTAAGATTTATAAATTACTTTCTAAAGACAATACTATCAAGGTTATCCACTCTCAAATTTAAAAAAGCTTGAAAATGAGCCTTCAGGATTTAAAGCACTCATAAACCGACCAATGGTCGGCAAACTCATCAGTCAACAGAGGCAAATATCAACAGTACAACGACTGAAATTTCTTTTGAGAGCCAAATTTTTTAAACTTAAATGATATAGGTAGGCACATTGTTATTAACTTAGTTAGGGTACTCCTAAGGCTTAGGAAAGAGCCACACTTTGGGGGCCAAAGAGCCACATGTGGATCGGGAGCCGCAGTTTGCCAACCACTGGCCTAGCCCTTCCAAAAGTACAAGTCAAAAGAAAACTTTGAATCTCAATTGTTCCTATTCTGTGTTCCTCTCCCAGCTCCATA
>NW_006293533.1:233152-273483 GCF_000327345.1 Myotis davidii
GCCTCAGTTTGAAGGGAGGGGCTGAGAGGGAGGTGGGGTAGGGCATGATCAAAGGGGATATTTCTCACTTTTCTTTCCTCCTCTTCACTGCCCCTTGAGCTAGGTGGATTACCTCTTGATAAATAACAGTATTTGGTAGGGAAGGCAGGTTAAAAAAAAAAAAAAACTCACTCCCTACTCCTTTGTTTCTCCTCCCCCTATCAGTCTGCTACCAGGAAGAAACCACACCATCAACACCAACAAGTTTTCACGTTCCTTTTACATCAAAAGGGACTTGACTTTTATATAACCAAATGTAGTGTTTTAGCCCTAACCAGTTTGGCTCAGTGGATAGAGCGTCGGCCTGCGGACTGAAAGGTCCCAGGTTCGATTCCGGTCAAGGGCGTGTACCTTGGTTGCGGAAACATCCCCAGTGGGGAGTGTGTAGGAGGCAGCTGATGGATGTTTCTCTCTCATTGATGTTTCTATCTCTCTCCCTTCCTCTCTGTAAAAAATCAATAAGATATATTTTTTTTAAAATGTAGTGTTTTAGTGACTTTTTGATAACGTACCATTTTTTGTGAACTTAAATTTATTTATTTCTATATTTTTAGGACCAACCTCATTTTTAATAAGGTTTAAAAAAAGAAAAAAAGTTTAGAGGAAAAAAACTCCCGTTTTTGCCAAGTGCAGCTGTAGAAAAGTGTCAGTTGAATAAAAACCACATTTGATAGAGAGAAAGAAAAAAAAAAACAACAACTTTGAAACACCTGGCATATATAACTTCTGGTATCTACACTATACAAAATAGATTATCACATGTAATAATTGCTGCTAAACTGCAGACTACATTTTCCAATAAACCCTAATCTGAAAAGGGTCCTTATGCTAACCAAATTTTCATTAAGATCTCATACTTCTGTCCTAGCCAGTTTGACTCGGTAGTTAGAGCACTGGCTCACAGACTGAAGGGTCACAGGTTCAATTCCTGGTCAAGGGTACATGCCTCGGTTGGAGGCTCAATCCCCAAACCCCGATCAGGGCACATGTGGGAGGCAACCAATCAATGTGTCTCTCTCACACCTATGTTTCTCTCTCTTGGTTTCTCCTCCTCCCTTCTCTCTCTAGAAATCAATGGAAAATATATCCTTGGGTGAAGATTAACAACAACAAAAAATAATAAATATCTCATACTTCTATTTTAATAATAGTTCCTCTGATATTGGTTATTGGAATACAGACTTCTTTATGAAGAATCTGAGATATGCTAAAATTTATGCTGACTCACTCTTTACATATGCACCAATAAAACCCCAACTTCTAAAGGAAAACATTATTACTTTCCTTATCTGACATCAAATTACTTGGAATTTCTCAAACAGTGGCAGTCCCACCTCCATCTTCCTGGGAAATATCGCCTGAATTTCTGCCAGTCAGTGAAAGGCCTTTAAATTTTTATACAATATGAGAGCTACTTATGTTCATTTTACTAATCCTAAGAATTTAGTTTCCTATCTTGGTAACTTGCAACCACAAAGAAGCAAGACAGAGCAGCCTCACATGGCAAGTTTCTGAATAGTCTCTTATTCATCATATTTGGATTCTGAAAGATTTGGCAAATAGTATTCACATTATCAGCCAATCTGTTTAAATAAGATTGCAGACCCTCTGTCAGCTGCTTTCCAAATTGTATCCAGAGGTGCAATCTTTGGTGCCTTTTTTTATAGTCTAGTTACTTCCCTGAAAAGTCCCTTTGGCTGTATTTTATTATCATGATTTTCTTCTCCTGCCTCTGCTCTATCATCCTATATATCTATCTCTTGCTCTCTCCTTACTTTCATCAATTATTCAATAAACATTTATGCACTGTACTAGGCATGGAAGTCTAAGATAATTATATCTGACTCAAATTACTCCCAGGCTAAGGTGGAGAGACAGACCCATAAACAGTAAAATGTGTGGTAACACAGAGTCTGCGGTGCATAGGCTACTGTGAGAACACCAGGGAGAAATGAATGAGTAACGGTAGGAGTCAGGAAAGGTTTCTCAGGGAAGATAACACCTGATGAAGTCTAAAGTGAGTCTAAGCAGCACCTCTCAAACCTTAAATCATCCAAGGATCTTGTCTGAAAGATTCTGAGTCAGTAGATCTGGGTGGGATCTATTGAGCTCTCAGATGGTGCCCATGTTGTCAGTCCCCAGGCCATTCTTAGACTACAAAGGTCTTAACGGATGACTAATGACTGTTAGTAAAGGACGGGGAGGGTGAATACAGGCAGAATAGACAGCGTGAAGTGAAGCACAGAGGTAATAAACCCTGAGTGTCTGTAATAAAGCACATTCGTGTCCCAGGCAACAGGTGAGAACAGTTCCTAAATTGGGGTGAACGGGAAGATGGTATGTTTCAAGGGGAAGGGAATTTATTTCATAGGCAATGGAGCCTATCAAAATGAGCAAGACAGTTACCTGGTAACAACTGCAAATCAGATCTGGTGACTTCATTGGTAGAGTCATGGGCAAGAAGATAACTTGCTAGGCTATCTAAATAAACCTGCTAACAGTGATGATGAGGGCCTAACTTATGGCAGTAACAACAGATTTACTCAAAGGGAACTGACTTGAAAAATGTTTAGGAGATAAAGTAGGTTGATTATATTTTTACATATTAATTTAAAAGGTCTGCAAGTTGTACTTTCTTGGCATTCTTTTCCGGCCCGGTGTCTATTCTTAATCTGAAATTTAGTAGCATGTGATCTTGAATAAACCACTTAACCTCTTTTTGCACCAGATTCTACATTTTAAAACAGTGAAGAGTTGACCCAAATAAACATTGTGGTCTCTTTAAATGCTAAGCTTTATGATCCCATGAAATAAATTCATCTCTTATTAAATCATGGAATCATAGAGTGTATTCTTAAAACTTATCACAATACCTGGAGTGTAAATGTACATTGTATGACTAAAATGAATCCACCTAGCCAACAGGTATTAAAACTTGAGATTTTTTAAAAAACCCTTCCACTTCTTCACCCTTGACACTCATTAGTAAGTCCAGTTGCTTTGTACATATGTCGTAAAGGTGATTCTTTGATTTATACCTTTATTCCCTTTTAACTGGATTTCTGCAATACCACCTTAAGTGTTCTCTCTGGTACCAACCTAATCACTTTTTAGACACTGAGAAATTGAAGAACTCAGGAGTCAGAATCACCTGGGCTTAAATGAAATGCTAAGTCCACTACTTCTTGCTGTGTGGCTACTAGCAAGTTATTTAACCTCTTTAAATCTGTGTTTCCTTATCTGTGAGTCATAAAAATGATATGAACACAAAATGTTTGTAAAGTGCTTAACACAGTGCCTACTAGACAGTAAGAACTCAAATCTAGTTATTATTCTGAAACACAAATCTCATAGACTTAAAGTACAAATTAAAGCTTCCGTAAGTGCAATTATGTATCCACCTGATTAGCAAAATTTCAGAACTTATAAATCAAGTGTTGACGAGGACATAGAGCTTCTCATACATTGCTGATCTCACCGACTGGGGAAACTATTTTAGCATTATTTAGAAGAATTGAATGTGCACATACCCCAAAATTTAGTTCATTCCCTTGCTATGTATCCTATAGAAGCTCTTATATATGAGTACTAGAATCGATGAGCAATAATATATATGTATAAAAAGTATTATATATACTTATTAAGTTTATTATAAACACATTTATTAAATAAATATATATAATCCAAATGTCTATCAACAGTATAATGGAAAATTAAATTTGCTATATGCATGATACAGAATATTGTAAAAAAATTTTCATGAATAAACTAACTACATGCATCAACATGGAAGAATTGTACAAAGTTTAGCAAAGTCAGGTGACTAAGAATATATATTATATGATTACAAGTTGGAAAATCTTCAAAGGAAAGTAAGGGAACAAGTGTGACAAAAGGCAGGGTGGCGGTTAGGGGTTACCTGTAGTGGAAGGAAAAGCACATGATCTTAAAGGAGCACACAGAGACTTACCGGGAGTCTATTTCTTAATGTGAATAACGGTTATACGACATTTGCTTTATAATTATTCCTCAAACTGTATTTTTCACACATTGTTCTATGTGCATGACATCTTTCACAATTAAAAAATAAATGTGGTCATGTTAATTTCCTCCTTAAAATCTTTTAAAAGCTCTTCATTTTGGAATAAAATCCAAACTCCTTAGCTTTATTCTAAGAGATCCTTTATTATGTATCTCTTGTATCCCTCTTCATCTCCACTACTCCCATTTATGCCCCAGCAAAGTGACACCTAGTCCCTCTCACCCCCCACAAAAACGTACACTCTCTCTCAAGCCTGTGGACCATAGAAAAATGTTACCACTGCTCCCCTTCCCCTGGCTAACCTCTTACTGTCCTTAGTAGTCAGCCAAAACACCATCCCTTCCAATAAGTCTTCCTTGCATACTCTCCTCTGCTGCACGTCCTTTGGCCCCCATGCCTGCCCATGTCACAGCACCGTACAAAAACTACACATTTGCACTGAGAGCTCCTTTAAAGCAGGCAATGTCTCTTTCATCTATCCCAAGAGCTGATTCTCAATAAATCTGAGACATCACAGATTCTCAATAAATGGTGCTCAATAAATAAACATTTACGATGGGGCAGTATGTTTTTTACATTACTTAGAATGATACATCACTCAAAATAATATTAAGTTCAGCCATATAAAATTGCCCTTCTTTTAAGTTTGAAAATGGTTTTGAGTATTGGCAATTTAATACATGTTAAGCACAGAATAGTGATGACTATTACATCTGCTTCCTCAATATAACTGTAAGCAGACTGTAATGAAAATCATGATGTGAAGTAAGCATAGGGTTAATTTCATCGTCTTCTGCAGTCATAGGTTATACATTAACTCACAGGGTAGCCTATCTACCCAGAGTTATAGAAGCCGCTAAGCAAATGAAAGAAAGCTATTGATCACTAGCTCAAAACAGCTTCTTTGAGAGTCTTACAAGCACCGCTGTCATATTGTATTTCCCAGAGATGTAATTTGACAGATAACTAGTTCATCACTGCTGGAGTCTATTGACTATTGACTTTGGTAACTATGAAACATCAAGTATTCGATTAAAATATATATTTTGCCTGTGTATGCTATTTTTATAATATTTTTAAAAATTATTCCAATTAGCAAGGCAACTGGATCTTTTTTTTAATATTGTTTTATCAAGCAAATTGATTTTTAGGCTAAAATGTCATAAATGGAGCTTTATAAAACTGCTATGTGATTTCTCTTCCCTTATTTCTAAAGATCTAAGTCAGTGGTTCTCAACCTGTGGGTCCGACCACTTCGGGGGTTGGACGACCCTTTCACAGGGGTCACCTAAATACATCCTGCATATCAGGTATTTACATTACGATTCATAACAGTAGCAAAATTATAGTTATGAAGTAGCAACGAAAATAATTTTATGGTTGGGAGGGTCACAGCATTAGGAAGGTTGAGAACCACTGATCTAAGTGTTCTGTTAATATATATACCTATATACTACTATCTATTTATACAGGAATGTGAATTGGTACAGGAAGTAGGAATATATATATGAAAGGAATGGAGCATTATAATTTAGCTCAGAACCAATTCTTCTACTAGAAAGGATGAATTGGTAAATACAGAATTATGTTACAAATAATAAAACCACTGACAAGTACAGTTACCCAACTGTTACTCAGCCACATGGGATTGTTCGTTGCATCCATTTTACATAGGCTGACAGCATCCAGGATGGCAGCATCATCGTGTTATACAACGAACCCACGCACCCCAAGACCTCATGCTGCTATCTGTGGTATTAATAGCACCGCACCATCAGTTAAACATCCTCTCCAACCAATGTCCACTTTAGTGACATTATTCAGAACAGTATTTCTCCAGATCAATACGCTAAATCATATGCAATATTTAAACTGGTTATATAGATATTTAAACATTTCCTACTAAGGAATGTTTTCAAATTTGTAACTCACCACTGCTTGTTTGGTTTCTCATCTATAGGAAACGGATCTAATTCAACAGCTTCTTGCATGAGTTGCCATAACGAAGATCTGAGATGATCCTGCCCTTAGTGTTTCTCATACTAGCCTAAAATCGAAGCAAAAACATAGACAAATTTGATTTTAACAGTTAAATGGTTATTTCCCCTGCACTGAGAAAACCAAACGACTGCGAAGGACAATTGGTGATGGGTGACACAGGGGCGAGAAATAAAACATCTTGAGGTAGTTCACTCTGTAAAATTATCACAAGCACAAGAACTTTGGTTTCACCAACACCAGAGTAGCTGGATATTTTATAATCTGAACATGAGCCCAATCAGTATTGCTACTTTGGGTGATATAATATTTGTATTTGTTTTTAAGATTTTTTATTGATTTATTTTTCAGAGGGGGAAAGGGAGAAAGAAAGAGAAACACTGATGTGATAGTGAAACATTGATCGACTGTCTCTTGCGTGCCTCCTACCAGGAGCAAGCCTGCAGCCCAGGCACATGCCCTGACCCCAAGTGAACTGGCAACCTTTTGGTGCACAGGACGCTGCCCAACCAACTTAGCCGCACCAGCCAGGACTGATATTTGGTTTTGTGATATGATTTGGTTTTCTGACACAAGGCATCCTACTAAGCTTCAACTGAGGCAGCTCCACTGTTACATGTCTGCATATTCTGCTTTTCATGTAAGACTTCATTGGAACTATGGATTGCATAGTTACCAACGAACGGACTGACTGAGAGAAGTTTGAAAACCACTGAAGTATATGAAATAAAATAAAACTAAAGTTGGTCTGGAGTTGGAAAGAGACCTGTAAGTAATTTTTCCATAATCTGATCTATTTTAAAAAGTAGATTTGTAACTTCAATATGTTACTATTATTTTTCGACATTATATCAGACCAGATTCTCCGGGACTGTGCCCATTTCCAATGTTCTACCCCACCATTGAACGTAAGTTTTGCTTTCTAGTTTCTAGAACGTAAGTATGGTCACCACACCCAAACCAACCTCCTCTCTGCCCCAAATAAGAATCCCTTTCTTGGCCAGAGCCTTACAGTAACTGCTCCTAGGATTCCTCCCCCACAACCTTCTGCCCCCAGGCCATCCCTATGTGGTCCCGGGGTCACCTACCACCAATTCAGAGGAGGTGAATTTCTTTCTCCTCTGAATTCCTATTACATTTATTGTTAAATCATTAATATACAATTATACACCACCTTTGTTATTTAACCTCATCTCCAAAAATGACTATAAGCTCCTAAGTGTCAGAAACTATGTTACAGGTTCCCAAACTCTGCTACCCATAGCCCTTAACAGAGAACTCTGTACATCGGAGACATTCATTCAAGAAATATTAATGTGCCCCTACTATGTGCCAAACAGATGCAGTCATCCCTGGCAGAGATTATAGTTTAGTGGTAATACAGAAAACATAGGGACAGATAATCTCTGTATTGTGTGATACGTGCTATGACAGAGGTAGTATAGACACTGAGTGAACATGACCAAATAAACAAACTATGCGCTTTCCTTCACTATCAATGCTTTCAAATGCTATCTCCAATGTATGAGAAGGTATCATGACTTTAAGAAACTCATTGTCAGGGAGCACATGGAGCACCCAGGCTGGTTAACATCTCAAAGCCAGGAGGCCATTTTTAGTACTTTTCTGTCACTGCTGGGTTGTTTGAGAGAGAGAGAGAGAGAGAGAGAGAGAGAGAGAGAGAGAGATTGTAGCAAAAATCCTGTTCATTACTGTGCAGGTCACTCTGCAAATGACTGATTGCCCTGTAGGGGAACTTCGCTTCACACCTGCACACCGTATCACCTTTTAGAGCAACTGGGGGTTAGGAACTGCTTCTAAGGAACCTTCAGTCATTTATTTTCCATTCAAAACTCTAATTTCCATTCCTAGGAGCCTCTAGGTTTTACATCTCATAGTGACCAGGGATAAGAACAGTAAGAAAGGTCATGGTGGCTTGTTAGGAATCCAAAATATCAAATCAGCAACAACAACAAAAAGCCTTTACCAAAAATAAGTATAAATTTGAGGACCACTTTTCAAGCCAGAAATGTCTCTTTCTAATTTAAAGATTTTCAATATCGCCTGAGGTCTCACAATAAGAAATAAAGCTCCCCTCCATTAAATGAAGGTAGGAGGAGGAGGAGAATTCGTGCCTAAAACACACAGCATGCAGATTCTTTCATTCAAACAATCAATATGCAGCCTGATCTTTTATCTGAATCAGCAACAGTGTCTCATCTCAGATTTACGTAAGGGAATAAATATATCTAATATAAGAAGAAACAAATGTTCTCTCTCATAGCAGAGGTATCTAATATAAGAGAGAACAGATGTTCTTTACCCAGAAGCATCTCCCTCAGGAGCCTCTAGGCCCAACTTTCTCCACAAGCCCTTGGTCGGTCCTCAGAAGGTGTAAGAATCCATGGGGGCCAGGGAGGAAGCAGAGACTGCAGCACAGACAGCGTTGTACCACTTTCGGGCCATGGCTGGACACTGAGCCTGTTTTTGCATAAGTGTGGCAATGTCCAACCAAAGCTTAAAAGAGACTGGAGAGGAAACAGTAGGGGCAATGGGGAAAAAAAAAAATAATGTCAATTTGTTTTCTATTATTTAAATTGGAGAAAGTCTCTCTTGCTTTGAGTCCATTATTCTCATAAGCAACTAAACAATCACTTGACGTGAACACACCAATTCCATGCAAAGTCTTTTAGCCACAAATGTGACCTGAAGCCAGAACTAGAGCAGCGAAGGCGAGCATCTGCCCTCGTGTTTAATAAACCAGAAAACCCCCAATTAGTCTCTGCCTTTTTACATCAGTCTTAAAATACTTTTCCAATAAGATTACATCCAAAGAAATAGGCTCATTTACATAAAGCCACAATAAAACTCAAAAAAAAATAACCTTTAATTATAGGAAGCCTTCCCTTAAACATGGGAGGCTTTTCACACTACGTAGGTGAGGCAGATTCCTTTTGCTTATGATTTTCCTATAGGATATACTAACAAGAAAAACCATATGAATTTTCCTGGCATCTAAAGATATACTAGTACATGTATTTTATAGCACCCACAATCAATTCGCAGTTCATTCTAACCTTGAGAAATATTGGCCACGCACTATGAAACTATTAAATCCTAACAACTGCAGACATACCAGACAATGACAGCAAAAACACACTCGGCCCCTTTGGGATCCGTTCAGAAACATCCCCCTCCAGCACCGCAGATGCACTCCTCCCAACACCAGATGCTGTTCTGGGGCAAGCAGGCAGGAAGCTGGAGGCAGCTGATTCTTCCACTCCGCATATAATTTCTTACTGCCTCATCATCAAGAATCTTTTTACCAAAACTGCGAAGATTTTGTAACAACAGGAGCCCATCAAATGAAAGACACTTTGCAACAACGGGAGGAAGTAATGTGCAAATGAGGAAGCCTGAAGAGCCTTTAATATCTGAGGTCATATCACCTTTGTCATCTGATTTTCTAGTTCCGCTGTGGGGGCGAGAAAATCCAATTTGCTCTAGGTGGTAAAATAAACTAATCCAGTACTTCCTGTCAATTACAAGAGAGAGAGATCAAGGTAGGGAAGCCAATACATACCAGAGGCATCAACACCGCTGCGGCCAAACTGCCCGACCCCTAAAATCCCAGGGTTCCAGAGTGGAGTCAGAAGCTTGCGAGCTCATTCATGGGCATCTCTATCGATGCTTATCACATACATGCTCACCTAAGGCACAAATTTTACTGACGCCTCTCTGAGACAAATGGTCGTGCCTGCAACCATTTTTAACACGTCGATCAGCATTCTATGAGGTCTCTCAGAGTGCGACAACTAGCAGTCTAGGGATAGAGGGAGAATCCGGACCTTTGGGCTGGAATGCCTGGTGCACCGATACCCATTTTCCTTCCATCTGAACTGTGGCCTCTCCCACATGACTTAGCCTGCCTCTTTCCAGTTCGTTCATAAAAGTTACCATCAACAGACCAGCAGCAGGCAGGGCTGCTGCCCACTGTCCGCTTCTGCAGCAAGGCAGGCGCGTAAACAACCTTGTGATTGCTTCAGAGCTCACTGCCTCCGGATAAGCCATTCTTCTTCTGTGGCTAAATTGCAGTATCCCAGGAAGTTATGCCTTGAAGGGGGTTCAAGCAGAGACTCAGTCTCTACATTTAAATGTAAGGGGGGTGGGAATAAATATGTATATATATCATTTTCTTGAGATATCTCTAACCCTGATTTACTTGAAGATTTTCCAATAAATCCCATTTATTTTGCTGCAGGCACAAATACATAAGTTCTGATAAATATATTGCCATGCTCATTTCTGATCATAGAGCTTTTTTCTCCCCCAAAGAGCTCTGACATTTCCAGGGGACACAGTATCCCAGCACAGAAAACCTGGGAACCATGCCATTAAAAAAAAAAAAAATGCTGCCTGCTGTGACTAGGAGATCACTTTCTTAAAGGGACCCCTTACCTATAGGACTGCAGTGCCAATGTTTCACCTGACCCCTGTTCTGTGTTCCTCTCCCCAGCCCAAATTTAGCCTAGAGTGTTTCTGCAAGACTAATGCCATTAGTTTTGCAACTAAAATATATACATACCATTCTCAACTAAAATATGTAAATATGTCCCAAAATATTTAAGTTACACCTCTCAGGAAGTAAATGTAAGTGCATACTAAAAGATATGATTTTTAATGTTTTAGGGAACTCGTAGCATTTCTTGGATATGGGACTGAGGTCAGCACTTCCAATAAGCATCTCTCTCTCTCTCTCTCTCTCTCTCTCTCTCTCCTGCTTTTCTCTTCCTTTCTGTAGCTCTGCACTGATCTAAAAACCCCTGGTCACAAGAAGAAAGCTCCCTCCACCCTCTGCCCACCCTCACTCCGAACAGAAATGTTTCAACACGCCCAAGTCTGGGGAGAGATGCCCCGCACAACAGGAGAGGCTGGCGGTTCGGCCTCAGAGGTAGTTCACTTCATTAACCTGCTTTTCCGCCGCACCTGCCTCCTCTCCCACCCCACCAGGAGCAATGACCAGACATCACCACACCCTCCAAAACACAGGTTAGAACCCAGAAGGAGCAAAGAGCTACCTACCATTCCGTGCTTCAGAACTCCGATCCTCATCCAGCAGTTCGCCCCCCCCAATCCTCCCTACTTGTTTTTCATTAACCACATTCCAAACTGTGATAAGGAACAGGTTCTTTGGAGGTGGGGAAAATGTTTAAAATTAAAGATGGACAGGTGATGTCCAAGAAAACCCAATCTTAAAGTCACTCAAGCCCCTGGGAATTGAGGGGTGAGGAGAAAAAAAGGAAATTTGTAAAAATGAAAAAAGAAAAGCAAAAGGTAAGCATGTAACAAGCGCCCCCCAGCCCCCATGAAAAAAATAAAAAGACAAGGGAAGGTTTTCTTAAAGGAAGGAGAAGGAGACGAGTGGCTTGCTGAATCACCCTCTCTCACTGCCTGGAAACCATTGTGCAGCGTGATGCTGCCTGTACCATTGTGGAACCTACCGGAGGAGACCGACAGAGGGCTTGGGGAATGGGGTTGCTATGGCAACTGAAAGGAGCACACGTGACGTCAAAGCCCAGAGAGGTCTAGGGCGGGGGGAGAGGGGGAAAGGGAAGGAGGAAAAAGTCTCTGTGCGGCTACAGCTACCTTGTTTTCCAGCGAAATGACGACCAGGCAAAATGGAAAGGAATAGGGTTTGTTGGCAGCCACTGTCAGCAGCGAGGGCATCAGGCAGCGGGGCTGCACAGTCCGAGAAACCATCGGCTCCAGGCAGCCCTGGCGCTGCACACAGCCCGCTGAGGAACACATGCCCGCAGTCCAGCACACCATGGGAAAGACAGTCCATCTCTTCTTTTCGACTAGCTCAGCTTTTCTGCAAACAGCACAAAGAGAGACACAGTATCTGTAACCGTCAAAGCAAACAAGGATGATGATCTCCTCTGAGGGGATGTGGGCATTTAAGTCCTGCCCGGACCCAGAGGTCATTTGCACAGCGCTGTTCCTTTTCTGTTTCCCTTGTTTTTAATAACAAATCCTAAATAAATATTCACTAAATCAAACTCAACAAACTGATTCTTAGACTGCAATTTGAATGTGGAAACAAAATACAGATAATTTGAGTTAAGCATCAGGGTTCTTTTCTTTATTTTAAAGGCAGATAATTCTCTGGAAAACTGATACAAATTGCTTTATTACTATTTAGGGCAAATATATCCATTTTATTTAAGAAACTTGCCCTGCCTTTGACTTGGAGCATATTTTTAAGTCTCCAGTTTTTCACATCTACAAATAGTAGGTTTTTAGAGAATGAGAGCAGTTGACTACTTACACTACTAAAAAAAATTTACCAAATTTTAACATTTTAAAAATATCTTTTTACACAAGGAAAAATTTCAATATATGTTTGTCCTCACCAGCTTCAGCACTTGGACTTCTCAAGTTACTGAATCTAACCAAACTTTTTTTGTTTAAATAACTTTGAGGAGGATTTCTATCTATTACAACCAAGTAGTGCTGAGTTTTATATGATTCTACAGTATGTTTTGGAACTAGTATACTTACATGAATATGGAGCTTCTTCCGCATGTTAACAGAAAAGATATAACATGCAACAGATATAAATGAGGCAAAGATCTGAGACACTGGAACACATCAGGAAACTGCAGGAGACCAGCTTTTGTGGTTGTTGTTGCTGCCGCTGTTGTTTTATTCAGGAGGGAATCTGGAAAAAAATAGAGTCTTGCATGAGTTTTCTGTCTTTTTAGTCCATTGGACAAATTTTTGGATCTCGCTTACTCTAATATTCAACAAAAATCAGTTGATTGTTAATTTTTAGTCTTAGCAATTAGCTTACCTACAAGATGACTATGTCTCAAGCAAAAATATGTAGTGATTAGCTAAACGACTTCAGAGTACAATGTAATTGGCATTCAGACTTTTCAGTTATTGTATTCCGAGTTTGGGTATCAAAGGTAAGTTCTCAATAACTGGATATCAAGGAGGAAACTGTGAACTTCAACTCTTACCTCACATTACAAACATAAATATTAATTCAGGATAAATTATACTCTGAAATAGAAAAGCTAAAATCTATAAAACTACTAGCATAAAATGTATCTTTTAGAAGAAAGAAGAGCTTTCTGATCTTGGAGTAGGCAAAGATTTCTTAGAACACAAAGTACTCATCATAATTGGGGGGAGGGGAAGGGCTAAATCAAAACTAAAAGCTTCTACTTATCCAAAGTCATCATTAACAAAATGAATAAACAAGACATGGACTATAAGAAAATACTCTTGATAAACATATCTGAAAATACTCTTTATATACACAAATTCAAAATACCCTGCAACTCAGTGTTAAAAACAAACAATTTTGTTTAATGGGCAAAAGTCTTGAGTAGGCACTTGACAAAGGAAGATTGATAAGTGATCAATGGGTATATAAAAAAGTATTCAACATCATTGCTCGTCAGAGAAATGCAAATTAAAACTGTAATAAATGTCATTTCACATCCACAAAAAAATGGTTAAAATTAAAAAGACTAACAATACTAACTTTTGGATAGGATATGGAGAAACCAGAACTCTTCTACATTAATGATGGGAGTAAAAACTGGTAAAACTGCTTTAGAAAATGGTTTGGCAATGTGTGATTTTTTATTGGTAAACAGACACCCACAGATTGGCTCAACAGCTCTATTCATAGTCACCCAAGAGAATAGAAACATATGTCCACACACAAAGTTTTTCGTAAATGCTTGTGCTAGCTCTATTTACAAATGATAAAAACTGGAAATAACTCAAATTATGGTATATACATATAATAAAATACTATTCAGAAATTTTAAAGTGACAAGTATAAATAGCTTAAAACCAATCCTTTTCTTCCATTAGGTGCTAATTCTTAATGGCACAAGTTATAAAAAGTGATAGGTTTCAACATTGTTCATAGATTTTGAGGTAGATTTTATAATTTAGGGCTTTAATTCTCAACCTGCTCATTTCAGTAATACTTAGATGATTAAAATGATCTTTTAAGTCCATTATATATAATATGGAAAAATTAATTTCCTAAAATCAGATCCCATTTAATGCAAGTTCATTCCTTTAAAATCAACACCAAAATAAATCCCATTACTTACTGGGTAAAAACAAAATTCTTTATTTAAAGCCTTTAATAAGATGATTTGAATTGTGAGTCTCAATCCAATATAATATGTTTTAGAGCCTCTAGTTCCAAAAATATACATTTTAAAATAAAAAGTGAGAACAAAAAAGAAGATACCTATTGATATCATTGCATTTGCATTGTGCTGATGTATAGTTGCACCTACCATGTGAATTCCCACAAAAGTGTCTCTTTCCTTTCATTTGGTATTTACTATAATATTGTATTGTATTGTATTACTCTTATTTTATGACCTGCTCTTATTTTATGTTGTATTACTCTTATTTTATGAATATATACTATCTTACCTTAAGCTTGACTGTGACTTAATCCACTTTATTTCTCATTATCTTCCCTGAAAGTCCCCTTCTCCAGCAACCTAGCATATCTTCTCACACATGGTAGGTGATCAGTAAACAATTATAGTTAACTAGAGGCCCGATGCACAGATTCGTGCATCAGTGGGGTCCCTTGGCCTGGCCTGTGGGGATCAGTGGACCTCCGTGCCACCGAAGCCTGGCCTTACCCGCCAGCTCATTGGACTCCAACCCATTGTCCTCATCGATGCTGCACAGCACAAAGTAGTGGGTGAAGCAGCAGGTGGCTGGGGATGAGCCCGAGCCCATAGTGGGTGCTGCACTGCTCCCACTCATCCCAGCTCCACAGCCACTTGGGCATGCAGGGGGAGTGTCCGTGGGAGAGGCTCGCATCACCACAGCTGCGCATTGCCAGCTGTGAGCCCAGTGCCTGGCAGCTCCTGCATTAATCGTCTGCCCCCTGGTGGTCAGTGTGCATCATAGCTACTGGCCTGTGGTCCAGTTGCTTAGGCTTTTATATAGAGAGATTATAATTATCTATGATTACATAATTCTTTTTACCAGCAATAAAATTTTTTTATCTCATATGTTATTATGGAGTGTTAAGTTTTGAGATATCCAATATTAAAGCAGGTAACTTCTGTTAATAATATTACATATTTGAACTTTAACTATTTCAAATTCTTTGCAAACTGCTTTCAAATGGAACTGTATTTAATCTAGAAGTCTGACCTGAATTCTATCAGAACTATCATCATGAGTTTTTGAAAGAAGTTAAATAAATAAATAAATATAAGTTCTTATTTTCAAAAGCACAGAATTATATTTAGTATCCTTTGTGTATAGGTTTATTTATTTAACAGCATGTTTGTAGTCTGTGGTAGGGCTGAAGATGTTCAGGAATATTTCTTGTTCTCCAAGCAAGATCTCCCTTCCATTATAAATAAAACTTTTGGTATAGTACATGTTTAAAATGAACTACTGAGACATGTACCAAAATAGATGAATCTCAAAAATATAATGCTAAGTGAAAAAATGAGACAAAAGAAACTATTTAGTGTATAAGTCCATTTATATGAAGTTCTAGAATAGACAAATCTATTCTATGGTGATGGAAATAAGAACTATGATTGCCTGGGGGAGCCACACAGTTGAGGACTATATTGAAGACAGGAGGAAAATTTCTGGAGTGATGATAACATTCTACATCTTGATAGAAGTGTGAGTTGTTGCATAGATGTAAGCATTGATTAAGACTCTTCAAAGTGTAACACTTTTTATTTTGCATTTTAACTTCTTTAATAACGCATTCAAAATTTTAACACAAGAAGGATTCACAATTCTAATTAACATTTAAACACGGTTTTAAAGTACAAAAGACTAAACACATTTATGAACAAACTGCAGCATCTGTCTCCAGATTCATGAGCTCCCCAGCATATTTTAAGTGCATAGCATATGAAGTCACAGATCCACAGGGCTGGAAGGAAACCCCACAAGTTACAGCTTAACTATAATCAGATTCATCTTCATACAGAATAATTTTTAATTCGTGTGATGGCCATAGATGTCAACCACATAGATGTCAATCACAGGGCCTTGCAAATGTGGAAGGCCACTAACACTTAAAATGAAGTATAACAGACAACCAGAATAAAATCAATTCCCTTATTGTTTTATATTTTCAACATGAGCACTTCAAATACTAATGAGATAAAAGTTCACTATTTAAACTCACATTACATGTACCAAATTACAAATGAATACAGCAGATCAGTGCATTTTACTCTATTTAAATTAAATAGCTGTTTATAAAAAATTTTCAGTCAATTCCCAAGAAGAAAATTGCTGTGTGAGCAATAAGTTAGAGTTCCCTAACCTACAAATCTGGTCCCATACTTTGAATACTGATTATGCAGACCCAGCAATAGGAAAGGCCAGATCCAGAGTCACCAGGATCTGAGATCTAGCAAGCCCTATGTAACGAGGTAGACAACTAACGAAGGCTTATCTGAAAAACAAGAAATGAGAAATCAGATATTAAAAACAGATTGTTGCCCAGCTGGTGTGGCTCAGTGGTTGAGCATCAACCTTTGAATCAGGAGGTCAGAGTTCAACTCCCAGCCAGGGCACATGTTGGGTTGCAGGCTTAATCCCCCATGGGAGGGGAGGAGGAGGGGGAGAGGGCACACACAGGAGGCAGCCAATCAGTGATTCTCTCTCATCACTGATGTCCTATCTCTCTCTCCCTCTCCCTTCCTCTCTGAAATCAATAGAAATGTATAAATAAATTTAAAAACAGATTGTTCAGAGATACCTGGTGAGAAGCAGATTCCTAGGTTCCACTCTAGGGACTATCTCTCAGTCTCAGGACTCAAGACACTCCAGGAAATGAAGGTTCTAAAGAATTGGCTTTCCAACAGTAAATGAGTGGCAAGGGACTCAAGACTAGAAGGACCTAAATGAATCAAGTCAGTGAAATTAGAATGTCAAATAGGAATTCAATTTCTGAATCCAAGCCTCAAGCGCATTCATGGGGGGTGTGGAGGAGGTAGCAGTAGAAGGAACTAAGGTCTATTATTGAAACTGGTCCCAGAGCAGGGTGACTACCTCGTCCTCATTTGCCATTGGCTTCCAGGTTTTATAGCAAGTCCCTCATCCCAGACAACCACTCAGTCCTAGGCAAACTGCAAAGGTTGGTCACCCTATCCCAGCATCTAGAATGGACTTGAACCCTCATGAGAATTAAGGTCCCATCTGGTGTAAATATTTCTCTCTTTTCCATGTCCAGCATGGCTTGAGAGTGGTCGGGTTCCTGAGTAGGGGCAGCTGGGGATTGAGAAAATGAAAGAAAGGGACAGACACAGAGATAGAAGGAAAAAGATGGGGCTGGGTGGGACAGCTGTCCTCTGATGGAGAGACAGGGACCCAGAGCCAATACAGTGCATTTATTTTATTCAGCAAAAACTAGGAAGCTTTACTAAAGGTCAAAACGAAGGAGATTGTGTGCATTCTTGGGTGGGCCCTAGTCGTATTCATTCCTGGTGCTTGGCTGGATTTAGAGATAACAAAACCCACCCCCTGGCACCTGGGCTGGAGGTCAGGCTGAAAACACTCCTGCCTCTGGCAAGGTGTGTTTCCAGGACGTGGCTCTGCCAATGCCACTGGATTCAGCTGGCAATAATTAAAGAAATGCCCATGTGCCTTCCCAGGCCCTCTCTACAATCTGGGAAAGAAAAAGTTACAAAAGAAAGAAAGTGTTCGTTGTAACAGGGATGTGGCTAAAGAGGAGTGTCACCTAGCTACACTTTTAACAATTAGGTTATTATGCCATGACTTAGGATAGTGACCAGAGGATGCAAATGGTTTGATAAACACAAGCAAAATTTTGAAAGATAAATCAACAGAATTTGGTGAGTGAATGAATATGCGGGAAATATATGTGGTGCCTATATACAATGGGATATTAATCATCCATAAAAAAAATGAAATCTTGCCATTTGCAACAACATGGATGGACCTAGAGTGCATTATGCTGAGTGAAATAAGTCAGGTAGGGCAAGACAAATACTGTATTTAATCTCACTTATATATGGAATAATTAAAATAAAAACGAGCTCATAGATACAGATAATAGATTGGTGGTTGCCAGAGGCATGGGAATGGGTGAAATGGGTGAAGGGAGTCAAAAGGTACAAACTTCCAGTTATAAATAAGTCATGGGGATATAATCTACAGCATGGCGACTATAGTTAATAATACTGGGTTATAAATTTGAGAGTTGCTGAGAGTAGATCTTAAAAGTTCTCATTACAAGAGAAAAGGTTCTGTAACTGTGTATGGTGATGAATGTTGGCTAAACTTATTGTGGTGATCATTTCCACAATACATACAGGTGTCGAATAATTGTGTTGTACACCTGAAACTAATGTAATGTTACATGTCAATTATACCTCAATAAGAAATAAAATTTAAAAATACCAATGGTTCCTAATAAGAGTAAACTTTGTGATCTTTCCATGTCATAGAAAGAAAGGGGATTTAACTCTGCACGCTTCTTTTTAATTAACAGACTTTATTTTTTAGATCAGTTTTAGGTTTACAGGAAAACAGAGCAGAAAAATACAGAGTTCCACATACCCTGCTCTCCTCCACACACACACACACACACACACACACACACACACACACACACAGTTTTCCCACTATTAACATCTTGCATCATTGTGGTTCATTTGTTACAATTGACGAACCAATATTAATACAGTGGGGCCTTGACTTACGAGTGTCCCGACTAACGAGTTTTTTGAGATACCAGCTATCTCTCGGCTGATTTTTTGCATTGAGTTGACAGAGTAATTTGAGTTAATGAGCTCCTTAACGTAAGTCAAGGCCCCACTGTACATTATCACTAACAAAAATCCGTAATTTATTTTAGGTTCTCTCTTTGTATTGTACAGTTCTACAGGTTTTAACAAATGTATCATGTCACGTTACACTCACTTTTATTTATTTAAAAAAATTTTTTTTCAGAGGAAAGGAGAGGGTGAGAGAGAGAGAGAGAGGGAAATATCAGTGATGAGAGAGAATCATTGATCGGCTGCCTCCTGCATGCCCACACTGGGGATCTGGCCCACAACCTGGCATATGGCCTGACCAGGAATCAAACCCTGACCTTCTGGTTTATAGTTGACGCTCAATCACTGAGCCACACCAGCTGGGCTACCCTCACTTTTAATTTTCCTCTTGCTTAGGAGTCAATTTTACATTCAGGTAACAACTGTGTTCACATCAAAAGAAAGCAGATAAAATTGGTCTGGTGAAAGTTTTTCCTAATGAAAAGAGCATTCCCCTTAGAATTTAATGGCAAAAAAAAAAGTACTTTGAACCAACTTTTATTAAACTTATAAAAGCATCAAATTTTTTCCCATTGGGAACACCTATAACTAGCCAAATTGTGTTCCTTTGTGATTAAACATACTTTGATTGTAAATGCAGAATATATGCTGCAATGAAAATAGTACAGTTCACCCTTGAACAACGTGGGGTCAGAGACACCAATGCCTTGCGCAGTCAGAAATCTAACTACAAATGGCCTGTTGACTGGAAGCCTTACTGATAACATAACCAGTTGGTAAACACATATTTTGTATGTTATATATATTGTATATTGCATTCTTACACTAAAGTAAGCTAGAGAAAGGTGTTATTAAGGAAATCATAAGAGAACATAGATTTATAGTATTTATTTTTAAAAATTTGCATATGTTGTTCAAGGGTCAACTATAGTGATACACAGCTTTCCAGTATCCTGGCAGACTTTTTTTTTTAAACTCTAGATTTAGTTAACAATAATAATGGAGGGCAAATTCTATTTTCTATACATACATTAGCTCCTCAGACCTTAAGCTTCCTCAGTAGCAACAGCTTTAAAAAAAAATCTCATTAGAGTATTTGTCTTTTGAACAGCAATGCTAATAGAAAATTTCCTTCTTTTAGATCCCAGCAGAAGCTGGTTTGTGAGATAAAGGAAAGTCATTCTTGCCAGACATACTCTGGTTTATCTATACTTCAATCCATGCACATCTGTAGCAATTCCAATTTTCCTTATCCTTGCTTTGCTACATGCCCAGAAGCATGACAAAGCGTGGAGATACCATGGATTATATTTGAGTTTGGCCTAGAAATCCAACTTCTTACCACTCTGCAGCAACTCATAACTTCATTAAATGGGCTATTCTTTTTTTCTCTCAGCTTTAGTTAGGTATAATTCACAAATAAAATTGTAAGATATCTAAAATGTACAATGTGATGATTTCCTATACATATAGTACATTGTGAAAGGATTCCCCCTACAAGTTAATTATTACATCCATCACCTCACATATCATATTTACTTTGGTTTGGAGTTTTATTTGTTTGTTCGTTTGTTTGTTTGTTTGTTTGTTTTGGGGTGTTTTGTTTTAATGAAAACATTTCAGTTCTACTCTCTCCACAAATTTCAACTATACAATAGAGTGTCATCAACTACATTCAGCAGGTTATACATACATTAGCTCCTCAGACCTTATTCATCTCACGACCGAAAGTGTGTACCCTTCTACCAACCCTTCCCTATTTCCCCCAGCTCCCAGCCCCTCACGACCACTTTTTTATTTCTATGAATTTACTTTTTTTTTAGGTCCCACATATAAATAATGCCATGTGGCATTTATTTGTCTTTCAATGTCTGATTTATTTCACTTACCATAATGCCCTCAAGGTCCATCCATGTCAGCACAAAAAACAAGATTTCTAAAAGCTATTCTCACCTCTGACTCTGACTAACCATCACAGCACTCAAACAAAAGCCCGGCCAAGAATCAAAATACAAGCCAAACTTTTGTAATTCAATTTAAAATATGAGGTTAATAATATTCTTTTTACAAATAAAGATATTGTGTTGCCACTAAATGAAATTTTCTAATATTAGAGAGCCCACTTTCAAATACTGACATAAGATTTATGCAGTCGCCTAAGTTGTTAGTGAATTCACAGTCTGTATGATTGAACAACAAGGTAAGTAATAGTAATACATGATGATAGCATCCAAATGATCAAAAGACTAGTAATCAGAGTTGATAATATAATCGAGTGTTTGGTCTATATTTTTTTTTAAATATATTTTATTGATTTTTTACAGAGAGGAAGGGAGAGAGATAGAAAGTTAGAAACATCGATGAGAGAGAGACATTGATCAGCTGCCTCCTGCACATCCCCTACTGGGGATGTGCCCGCAACCCAGGTACATGCCCTTCACCGGAATCGAACCCGGGACCCTTCAGTCCGCAGGCCGACGCTCTATCCACCGAGCCAAACCGGTTTCGGCTTTGGTCTATATTTTTAAACCAAATAATCATCAGCATAAACTTATACATACAACTTAGGCCTACTAGATTTTTACGTTACTAACAAGAAAATTCTTAAAGTATCCTACACATGCCATTCAACCGTTACTGGAACGTAATATTGGAGAGAAAGAAGAGAACTAGGAATCCAATTTTGAAAGTTTTCTAAATTCATGAAGATATAGCCATGATGACTGTATAAATTCAACATATACAGAATATTTTTAAATAATATATAAATACTTTTGAAGCTGATTTGGAATATGTATAGGTCGTGGAAAGAGTACTGGACTAATCCACAGATTTTGTTTAAATCACAGCTGTGCTGTTTCATGTCTGCGTGACTTGAGCAGATCCCACAGCCTTTCCATGTCTCACTGTCAGCACTGACACAATGGGTATGATAACATTCACCTCATAGAATTTTTGTGAAACCAAAATTAAATAATGTATCTGACAGTGCCTGGCACAACCCTGGGCATAGGAGAGTCACTAACATTTGATTGAATTTATAATCAATAAGAGGGTTGTACCACACACTTAAATTTAAATGTCTTGACGTAACGTTGTAAGCTAAGAACACTGTCCAGTGCCCCAGAAGCGTTCGTCTTCTCTTGAGTGATAATGTTCTTCAAGTGTATACTCAAGAGCAGATGCAGTGATCATATGCTACTTGGCAGCGATGAGGGAGCTCTGTGGAACTAATAATAAGCTTGGAGGAATTTGAGCCTACAAGTCAGTCTACACTTGAGAAAACTATTCAGGACATTAGCAGTTCTCACCGGAAATTTCCCAGAGAAAATTCAGCTTCTTGATTAGCAGATATTCAGAGATATACTCTTTCACAAGAAATGGAGAATCAAATCAATAAAAATAAGCAAAAAATAGTACAGCTATTAGAGCTATGTGACATTCTTATAGTCATTTAATTAACATCAATTCAACCAGCATATCCCTGAGTAGCATATAAATACAAAACACTGTGCTGGAGATTCAGAAAAGAAATCCAAGGCATGGTGCCCATTGAAAAGAAGCTCATGCTCTTATTGCTGAGTCAACACTGGCCCACTTGACGGGGGAAAAAAATTGTTCAATAAGTCTGTAAATGTAGGATAAAAACAATAAAGTAATTCAAAGAGAGAAGATCTCAACATAGGCATGCAGCTGAAAACATGGATCTCAAATCCCGTGTATGTTGAGAAGCAGCACAGTCCAAAAAAACAGAGATTCTGATTCCACTATGACCCATGAGATGTTGGTCTGGCAGTAGTGCTCCAGATTCCACTCTCTTCAACTATCAAGTATTGGGGTCTGGATTGCACAATAATTACGGTACCGACACAAAACGGAAGAGACAGTCTTCAGAGACTGAGGAGGTCTTTGATGAAGTACGTCCACTTCTTTTTTTAAAATATGTTTTTATTGCTTTCAGAGAGGAAGGATGAGGGGAGAGAAAAATAGAACTATCAATGATGAGAGAGAATCATTGATCGGCTGCCTCCTGCATGCCCCTAGTGGGGATCAAGCCCACAACCTGGGCATGTGCCCTTGATTGGAATTGAACCCAGGACCCTTCAGTCCTCAGGCTGACACTCTATCCACTGAGCCAAACCAACTAGGGTGTCCACTTCTTAAGGACTGCCTACTCATCAGATTAGCACTGGCACTCTGATGGTGTGTAGATTCTCCTTGATTTTAGGCAACTCTTGCAGGACAATTCTGCAGACAAGTGGTCTGAGCAATTGCCCAGGAGAATTATAGACAAAGAAAAGGTGATTTCCCCAAGACCTACATAGGAGCTAACCTGACAGTGAGAACAGTGATCAGCTACAACCACCAACAAAGCCTTCTACTGAGTCTCTGCTATGAGGAGTTTCCAGTTGAGCTATAGGCCTTGGCGAGAAAAGACCAGAGCCTAAAAGACCACATGACCTAAAATGTTACTGGGAGGCGTAGGGAGCATGTATCTTGAAGTGTAAGTTTCATGAGGGCAGGAATGTTTCTTATTTATGGCTATATCCACAATACAAAGGAGAGTTCCTGATAAGCATTCAATGCAATTTTATTGAATGAATGAATGAATCAGTGAATCAGTGAAGTAATCAAGTATGAACAAAAGAAGGAGCAAATGTTTTAAAGTTTCTATCATAGATTGAATGGTGTCCTCTCAAAAAGATGTTGAAATCCTAACCCCCCAACCAATACCTCAGAATGCAACCTATTGAGAAATACAGTCCAGATGGTTTACAAATATAATTAATTAAGATGAGGTCAATACAATACAGAGTGAGTCCCAAATTCAATACAGAATTGCCCCTGATCCATTAAGGACAAGGTATCCTTACAAAAAGGGAAAATTTGAACACAGACAGAAACACAGAGAAGGAAGATGATGTGGAGTAGCCCAGAGAAAAGACAGTTATCTGCAAGCCAAGGAGAGAGGCCTGGAACCAATTCCTTCCTCACAGCCCTCAGAAGGAACCAATCCTGCCAACAGCTTGATTATGCACTTTTAGCCTCCAGAGCTGTGAGACAGTATACATTTCTGTTGTTTAAGCCACTCAGTCTGTAATATTTCCCTACAGCAGTCCCTACAGTAGTTCTAGCAAAACTAATTCTGTCCCTCAGCTTTTTTTCTTGCTTCTCTATAGTCCACTCTCCCTGAGCACCCACAGTGATCAATTACATCATATCTCTTCCTTATGCAAAACACACAATAGCTTCCAGCACATTGAGAATAAGATGCAAATTCCTTATCATGACATACCAGACCCCCATGCTCTGGCTCCTGGCTCCCTCCCGACTTCATTCTCTACCCTTCTCTCTTTCACTTCTTTTTCCCTTCAGTCAGCACTGGCTTCCTGACCCATTTTCAGAAAAATCAAGAATGCTACTACCTGATTACACACGCTGTTCCTCCTGTCTGTGTACTATTTGTCTCTCTATTCATTCACAACTCGGGGAAAGGTGTTCCAGAGACAACTTGTTGACAAGCCTATCTAAAACAGTGTCCCACATCAACCCTACCCCTTGTTCAGTGGCTGTGTTTTTCTTTATAGCAGTTACCCCATCTTGAAATATTAAATGTCTATGTGTTCTTTTTCTAAAATGTATGAGAGTAGGAACAACGTTCTGTTTACTGGTGTATCCTCGGCACCCAGAACAATGTCTGACAAGTAGTAAGTACAGTAGATAAATATTTGGTGAAGGAATGAGTGCAACAAGCTTACACATTTTCTCTGAACTCTGAAAATTCTGTAAAAAGATATCACTCAATCACTAAATATTTATTGGGCACTTCTCTTATACCCAAGACTAGTCCAGGCCTTAGGATAGGCACAGGAGAGATAGTACATATAAATCTCTCCTGAACCCACCCTCAAGAAGCTTGGGGCAGAATTTAAGTATGTTCCATGAATTGCTACATGCAATGTACAAACTGTAAAACTACAGAGGAGAAAACAGTTATATCTGACAGGTAGGAAAGATTTCAAGGAAGAACTAACAGGTGAATGCAGGCTTGAAAGAGCTTTCCATAAGGAAGAGGCAATATCAACATGTTCAGGGAGCATGAAAGCGTCTGGTGGGTTCCGACAGGGAAAGGTAGCTAGTGTGCTTGAAGCACAAGAACACTGGGCACTAGAGCAGCAATGCTTGTGTGGGGAGTGGCCCAATGGAAAAGCAGGGAACAGATCATTTATTTCCCATTTTAAGGAATTGGGAGTTTATCCTAGAGCCCAAAGCATCCTCCTGAAGACCGAGCCTACTAAATAGGTCACTACTTTAAGATCTGAAAAGGATGAAACCTAAATGTCTAATGACATGTATCACAACTACACTACCAGCATTACCATATTGTAAAAGTCATTTTGCACGTGAATAACACCTAAAAGGCAACGTGAAAACAATTTGATTTGTTGAGGGTGAGAGCTCTTGGGTTTTTGCTGCTGTTTGGTTTCTTTTCATTTTCTATGAAAGTGTGGTTTGATCAAAGTCTATTATATGTTGGCTTAGAGTCTCCAGTTTTATCATTGCCACTGCTCTGTGTAGGTCTGATTTTCCTGGAATCCACACATCTCTGGAGGCACCATGTTGCGGTTATTTGTTTGGAGTAATTTAGCCCTAAACAGTGTCTTTGCCCTGAGTCTTAACAAAGAGATCAGGCCAGTCAGAGATAAGGACTGACACCGACAAATTGGCTTTTCTAACCATTTTAGTCCTGAGCTTCAGGCCTTCTGGTTATCAGTTTACCGATCGCAAACCTTTAATGCATTTATCTAGTAGACTTCTTTTTAAATTTTGTAAATAAAATCCTTTTTCTCAACAAAATCTCACACAGAGCCCAATGTATAAAATTATAAAGCAATGTTTAATTAATTATGCATTTTGCAGATTTGTGCCACTATTTAGAGTAAAAGTAATTAATGAGCAATATGTAGCTATTTTAATGAGATTCATAGGTCCTGATTTATAAAAGAATGAAAGAGACAGAGAGAGAGACCAAAACAGGGTTAGACACTTCTCCTCTATGGCTCATATACAATTAGTTTATGTAGCTTAGAGGTTATAAACACATCACCCTCTACTCTAGAGCCTGGAATCAAATCAAGTTTAGTTCATAGTATATGTTTTTTGCTCAGTTTCCACAGTTTAAAAAATTGAATGATTTCATCGAAAAATCTGGACTTTTGGCTTCTCTTGAAATCTCTGAGAATCTGGCAATATTAGGACCATATTCTTACCTAGTGACTGTTTTAAATATATTTTTATTGATTTCAGAAAGGAAGGGAGAGGGAGAGAGAGATAGAAACATCAATGATGAAAGAGAATCATTGATTGGCTGCCTCCTGCACACCCCACACTGGGGATCTGCAACCCAGGCATGTGCCCTGACCGGGAATCGAACTCACTGTTCATAGGTCGGCACTCAAACATTGAGCCATGCTGGCAGGGCTACCTAGTGACTCTTTAGATGGTTTGTTCTTCCCAGATGGCCTTACACACACACACACACACACACACATTATATTTTGCTTCTCTACTTCTGTGTCTCATCTATCATGTCTTTCTCTCTACACACACACACACACACACACACACACACAGCTTCCATTCGCCACCTGCCTGGGTCCTGTAGCATTTAAGTTTGTGTTCCCTGAACTGTGTCCCAAGACAGTTGAAGAAACTTGATTCCCTTCTGTCTCTATTCCACCCTCGTATCCCTTACCCTAATCCAAGCCACTATCCTCAGACACTCTTTTTTTTTAATCTTTATTGTTGAAAGTATTACTAACTAGCTCTGCTAGCTGTCTTTAGATTGGGTTCAGCCAATGGTAGACATTACAGGAGACTGGAGGACAGGAGACAGGGAGAAGTCCAGTATGTGTGTTCCTTCCTCTCTGCCTGTGCAGTGTTTCTGGCAGGAGCACCTCTCTCCCACGGCTCCGGCTCCCTTCTGCTGGTAACACCCTTGTATCACTCAGGGTCCCACCAGGAAGTAGATGACACATCTGAAAAGGATGATTTGAGGTGACTTTGTCTACAAAAGGATTACTTTTGAAGATGCAGGTGTAGAGGAACCACGGGGTAGAAGACTTAGCACTCCTGGACCCAGTGGAAAGCAGAGTCAGGTAGAATCGTCCTTGTTGTGAGGAGCAGACACCTTCAGGCCAGGGAGGCAGCCAGCTGAAGAGAACTGAAGGAGCCAGGGAAGTAAAAGTCCTGGCATTGCTTTCCGCCCTCCACAGGGTTTCTCTACTGAGAACTATTGATATCATTTTGGGTCAGTAACTCTGTATAAAGGTGGGGGGCGGGGGTTGTAAGGTGTTTCGCAGCATCCCATTAGATGCTGTGACAGTCTAAAATGTCTCCAGACACCGTCAGGTGTCTCCTGGGGATCAAATCTGCTCCCCAGTTGAAGTCCACAGAGGTACAACTACCTGTGGTAGTCCACTCAGGTCAGCCTCCTGGACCAGAGGGAGGGGTAAAGAAAGGTGGAGAGTGGACCTAGGGGGGTAAATGGGAGATATTCAGCACAACTCGACCCCACCTTGAAGAAGTTCTTACTTGCTGTGTGAGCTTGAGCAAGCTGCTTAACCTCTGTGTGCTTTAGTTTTCTCATTAATTAAATAAGGATAATGAGACCACATACCCCATAAAAGTGTTATAAAAATCAAATTAAGGTCATTTTAAAGTGCTTAGAAGATACTTGGAATTAAATAAAATAAAGGTAGTCTCAGACAAACATTAAGTTCCTTTCCATGAAGGCTTACTCTTTTATTTCCTTCTTTTTAGCTACAAGACTGGAAGAATCCAAGCTGCTTACAATAAATTGCTCCTCTAAGAAGTGTTGAGTATTTACTCTGCGTCAAGCAATCAGCAAGTGGCAAATCCATTAGCCTTTTAATGGTGCTCTGTGATGTGTGACCTGGGCCCAAATGGCTGTCAGGATCTCTCTGCACAAGCTTCCACCCGGCTTGTGCTCACCCTAACCTCCATTCTCTCATTAACCCACTGAGCCTTTCTTTTCCACGCAGCATATGATGGGCAGGTAAATAAATGGTTTATGGACTCAATTTCCTTCCTGGCTTTTATTTTTATATTTTTATATGGAGCATCTTAATGTCAGAAGAAAAATATTTCTTAATGTCATGAAGAATATCACCTAAGTGTGAACCAGTAAAATAAACTGTTACTATACTTTTGTGTCAAGTCAAGATAAAATATTAAACTAAAATAATTAAATTAAAACACATAGATATGACTTTATTACAATATTCCAAGGAGGTGCAATAGGGAAACTGAGACAGAAAAGTTAAAAAAGACCGAACAGGGTGGACAATTTGCAACCAGCCTGTAACTAACAAGCCATTATCTTCCCTAGCCAAGGACACAGAGGAAATGGTTTAAAAAAACCTCCCTAATGAGAGAATGCAAAAAGGGAGGGGGAAAGGGAAAAGGAAAAAAGCAGTTTTACTCCTTATGCAGAGAAGCCAGCAGTCTCAATGCTTGGCAAGATTAAGTTGCCAAGTGCTTCTCATGAATTCTGGGAAGGCCACAACTAAGTAAAAAAAAAGGGGGGGGGGTAACCTTGAGAATTAATCTGCACCAAAATATTCAGCAGAGGAATTTTGAGACCTATGGACAGGAGGGTGTACAACGCCTCAGACCCCAACTTGCTCTTCAGATTAGCTGAGAGCCTGTGCTTCTTAAGCCAGGTGCATAGGTGTGCTTGCTTTGCTTTTTCAATAAAGACGCATGCTTTGATTGATTTAATAAATTGGCTTTTTCACAAACCAGTCAAAGTCTCTCATATAAATTCATTTACATGAGAAGACAAGGATCAAGGTTGAGGACAGCCCTCTCCACTGACCAGGGGCCTGTCCTGTCCAGTAACACCTCTCTGGTGTTGGTGAGAGGTGCCTATAACAACTTCAATCCTTTGAACATAGATAAGATATAGGTAGAAGATGCAGAAAATTTACTTTCAAAAACAAGAATATACCTTTACAAAGAGTTGGGTGAAATATCAAGAATACAAATACTTTTTTAAAGCTTAGACAATCATGGATAGAGATAATATAATATACCTCACATACAGCTGGAAAGCAAAAAAAAAAAACCACAAATGTGTGTGACTAAAGTACATAATAATTCTAAACAATTAAATAATCTGGTTTATTTTCTTTGATTAATTTTTAATCCTCACATTTCTTTGCTCTCATTTTCAGCAACCTAGAAGATATACCATTTTTTTTTTTCATCATTATATCCCAAAGCTTTATGGACTACTTAACACTCACTAGTTTCCACAGTACACTTAAATGTTACAAACACTGGAGAAATATGAAAGCTCTTCTTACCCTTCAACACTACTTTGTTTATCTGGGCCATTTCCAACATGTAGAATGTTAGCTTTGACTTTGTCATGAGGTCATTCATCCATGCAACAATTTTCATTGAGTGCCTCCTATGTGCTATATACCAGGAGTTGGGAAAATAGCAAGAACAAGTTCTGTATACATAAGGTTACTCTACAATTTCGGGGATAGAATAGACAGGCATTTAAGCAGAGAAGTTGGTGTATTCAGGTCAGGAAGAGCAGCAAGAACAAGAACCTAAGACAGGACAGAGTTTGGTGTATTCAAAACATAGCAAAAAGGCCAAGAAGGAAATGGGAGAATTATAGGAAATGAGGCCAGAGGGTAACCAAAAGGCATGGTAGGGACAAATTATATACTGTGTAATGGGAAGCCACTGAGGTTGAAAGCTGGAATGAGACCTGATTCACACTGAAGGACCACTCTGGGAGAAGGAAGTATGTGGAGACCAGGGTCTATCAGTGGTTCTCAACCTTACTAATGCCATGACTCTTTAATACAGTTCCTCATGTTGTGGTGACCCCCAACCATAAAATTATTTTCGTTGCTACTTCATAACTGTAATTTCGCTACTGTTATGAATCATAATGTAAATATCTGATATGCTATATGTGTTTTCCGATGGTCACGACCCACAGATTGAGAACCGCTGGTGATGGAAAAAAAGTAGAGGCATAGAAACAGCTTAGGATGTTATTAGCTGAAGCAAGAGATGATAGGGTTTCTGGTCAATATGGTGGCATAGGAAAATGGTATTCACATCCTCTCACCACCACATCAGAATCACAACTAAATTACAGAACAACTGTCATTCAGAGCTGCCTGAAACCTTGCTGAGCAGAAGTCCTACAACTAAGGAAATAAAGAAGAAGCCTCATCGAGACTGGTAGGAGACGCAGAATGGGCTGGTCCCACACTGACATGTGTCTAATAAAAATCAGAAGGGGTATCTCAGATACAGAGGTGCCTCCTGAGGAGCAACAGTTCCCAGACCCACATCAAGCCCCCCAGCCCAGGGTGAGGGCACATGCCCAGGTTGTGGGTTCAATCCCAATCAGGGTGCATATGGAAAGCAGCCAATTGATATTTCTCTCTCACATCAATGTTTCTCTCTCTCTCCTGCTCTCTTCCTCTCTCTCTCTAAAATCAATAAAAGCATATCTTTGGAGGAGTATTTTTTTTAGAAAGAGAGGAAGAGAGAGAGAGGGAGAGAGAGAGAGAGAGAGAGAGAGAGAGAGAGAAAGAGAGAGAGAAGATCATTTGCTCCCCGATTCAACTTAATTTTGCCAATGATTTTTTGCTCTTGGGTATTATTACCAAAATATGTTCATTATTAAAACTGCTATGTATTAGACTCAAAACAATAAATTTGAGCTTCCTTTTGCAATGAACAACTATTTAGTTGCAAGGTTTTATCAAATCACACAATATTTAATTTTATTAATTCACCCAAAATCTTGATTTACAAAAAGCATTCACTGATATTTGTACTCCAGGTTTAAATTTGCAGGTTTAAATTTGGACTGGAGTGAGTCCCTGAGCATTTATCTCTGAATAGCTGACACTGCCTTGGCCACAATGTTCTATTCAATCTTTGCACATTATTCAACTTAAGTGAAGGGGAGGCCTTGGTCACCTTGTTTGCAAGTTATTTTCACTCTTTTCATACAATAGAAGAAAAGTAGAAAGAAAAAAATATGACTACATAGTTCATGTGGACATGAAAGGAGTAAACTGAACTGAGTTTGTTCTTCAATTAGTGAGTGTTCTAAATTATTTTTTAGACTTCCTATTAATATCAAGTGTTTATGTTTTTAACTAGATCTAGTTGGTTCTTATTTATATAAAATACTATTATTACTTGAGTGTAAATAATGGTTTAAAATAGCTACTTAACAAAGTGAGAAAGTTGTCTCTTTAAAAAATATTTTAAATATGCACACAAAATATGCAGAAAAAGTTAAAAAATTTAAATAATAAAATTACTAAACAAATGGTAGGTTATCAATGTAAATTTATAGTTGATTACTGTACTATGATTATGCTAGAAAAGTTACACTATTTAAAGAACCATATGTATAATGTAACCTGTAACTTACCTTAATTAGTTTAAGAGAAAAATGTGTGTGTGTGTGTGTGTGTACACATGCATGCATGTGAATGCACAAATGGCTTATATAACACATGCCATAGTTACCATATGATGTTGTAACTTACTTATTCTTATCAGTTAGTGAGTAATATTATATAATATTATAGCTATGACTACAGACATAAAAATGTATGACTATTAACTTTTCCATATGACTCTAAAAGTAGTAACTGACAAATGTTAATTAATACCCAAATACTGCAAATATAACATTGAGCAAGCAGCTTGTCTCAGAGTCAATTCGGTTATTATTAAATGATAATGATATATGAGGTGACTTTTACTTACTGGTCTTTACAGAAACTTGAATTAAAAGAACAAGGAACATAATATCTGTGACTTACTAAATTATTTTTTCATTATGTAACCTTAATAAAAGCATAAACATAAACACACCCAGAGATAAATGGTGATAAATACTACAAATTACATCCATGACATTTTTTATTTCAAAAGGAAACATAGATTAATGAAATGTATTCAACACAACAGCTCACCATTTTATTTCTAGCCCCAAGAACACTACCTGGCCCAAAGTAGGCAAAGAATAAATTTTTGTTAAATTAATACACAAACAAATGGATGGATGAATAAAATGGCATAACACGTAATATTCTCAGTGCAAACGTTGAAATATAGAACTCAACAAATGAGATTCAGGTGATACAATAGTGAGAAACAAAGGATGATACCAATACTCAAGATATAAAATGATACCATAAAGCTAAATTTACTGCCTATGCACAATCTCCCCAAGTAGAATAGACACTGATGTTGCATAGGAATTTTAGGAAGCATGGAGGTCAGGGAGTGGCAGACTTACAGAAGCAAAAGTGGGCTGACATTAGCTGTGGAAGCATGGCTACTTGGGTCACACTGGTGGTAATAGCTTGATCTTCAAAAGCATGTTCAATGGAGTGATTCTGGCTGACTTTTAAAAGTAAGAGGCTGTCACGGTTGGTTGACCTGAAAAAGTATATTCACTGAGCTGAGTTGTCATTGATTGATTAACCAGGTTGAAAACCAGTCCTTGTGGTTACTTGTTACCATGGCTAGAAAACAATCAGTTTTCTACTGGGTGTGTGGGAACTGTTACTGCATTCTGAAACCTCCCTTTCAGTCCTCCCTCAGGCAAAGCTGCTGAAGCCCTCAAGGATTGTCCAGATCTTTATCACTGTTAATGATGCACCTTAATGATAATGTTTTGTTTGTACAGATGTGGTTTTTCATTTTCTTCCTCCCTCCCTCCCTCCCTCCCTCCTTTCTTTCCTTCCTTCCTTCCTTCCTTCCTTCTTTCCTTCCTTCCTTCCTTCCTTCCTTTCTTTCCTTCTTTCTCCATTCTCTTTCATTCTTGTGGGATGTTACTCCTTGATCCATTAAATGCCTGATGTACAGAAGACCGAAACTTATATCCTGACCAATGAACATATGCCAAGAATCTCTCTCAGTTCTCAAGCCAATGAATTTACTGCTTGGACTCTGGCTGAACTTCCCCCTCTTTGCCTATAAACACAGCCCAACACAAACACTCAACAGACTTGTCTCTAGCTGGCCTCAGCATGTGTTTCCCAAATTGGAATTTCTCTGCTATCCCTGAATAATTCAAGTTTAGGTCATTTGAGCTTGCCTCAGTTTATATCTTTATTTAGGTTGAAAAGAAAATGTTTTCTTAAGTTAGTGGGCGATCATTTAAAATGATAAGCAAATTCTTTAAACTACTATAATGAAGAGTATATTAATACTAAACCTTGCTGTACTTGGCTGTGCTCTCATCAATAGATCATAGGAGCTCAAATTCACTGCAAACCCAGATCTCTTCTTTATTCCCTCCAACACATTAGCACATGAATAATCTCTTAAGTGTACTCCCTTCCATTGCTTTGAAACATCCAAAACATACATTAACACCCCAGGATATGTTACCAGCCATTGGGGTTCTTGGGTTCACCAAGATAGAAATGAAGAGGAAAACCCAGAGAAGTTTCCAGACACATTTTGCTAAGCTTATGCTCGAGCACAAGGGATGCAGCCCAGAGGACAGGAAGGTCCTCTGAACTGGCTTGGGGACTGGCTCTGCTTGGCTGCTTTTATAAACTGGGCGGCTTTTTCTAAAAAGGCCAGTTTGCAGAATTTTCCATTTCAAGGTCAGGTGGCTTTATTTTCCAGTATCGTCATCTGGTAACTATGTTCCTGCCTGCACTTGTCAGGGCAAGATGGAGGTCTGCTCATTACCGCCTCCCTAGGAAGGTTGTGTAGTGGTCAAACTTTGATCAGCTGGTCAGTAACTTACTAGTAAGCAGGCAGTTGGAAGGGAGATAAAACAAGCTACTACCCCTGTGCTTTTGACTAGGGAGTTGAGGGGTGGTGATATTATTTTGGTCAGTTTATGCTGAATTCCTTCTGACCACCTGGTCTTAACGTGGCTTCCTGCCACCTGGTGTCTTCTATTCCTGAGCCCAAGTCCCTATGCTGTCTCAGATAGACGTGATATATGATATTATGTGACTTATAATAATAAATATATATTTGGCCCTCCTCCCATTTATGGCACAAAACTCCTAAAACCCTTGGAATTTCCTAAGTGATTAAATCTATAAAGGTGTCTTGTGTTACTCATAACAAACTCCTTTCAGCCACACCTGAGCTTATAGTAATAAGTTGGTTTTTGGAAAGCCTCCAGGTAATCCAAGGATGGTGGCTGGTTGCCTGGGCAACCAAACTTGATTCAGGTTGAAACTTTCAGTCCCACCCCAACTTGCCCAACCTCAGGGGAGGAGAGAGGTGCTAAAGATTGAGGCACATCTCCAATGGCTAATGATTTAATCAATGATGCCTAATCAATAAAGCCTCCATAAAAAACCAAAAGGACAGAGCTCAGAGAGCTTCCAGGTTGGTAAACACATGGAGGTGCAGGGCGGGTTCCATGTGTCCAGGGAGGGCATACAAGCCTTGCCTCTTCCCCCACACCTTGCTCCGTCCATCTCTGCCATCTGGCTGTTCCTTAATTATAAGTAATAATCTAGTAAGTAAACTAGTAAAGTAGTACTCTAGTAAGTAAACTGTTTTCCTGAGTTCTTTGAGGTGCTCTAGCAAATTAACCCAAACCCAAGAAGGGGTCATGGGAACCTCTGACATATCCAGTGGGTCAGATGCACCAGTAACAACCCACACTTGGGATCTATGTCTCAAGTGTCTATGTTTTCTGAAAGAGGACATACAGAAGGCCAAGAGACATATGAAAACATGCTCAAAGTCACTCATCATCCGAGAGATGCAAGTCAAAACAACAATGAGGTACCGTCTCTCACATGTCAGGATGACTATCATCGACAAACGACAAGTGCTGGAGAGGATGCAGAGAAAAAGGAACCCTCTTGCACTGCTGGTGGGAATGCAGACTGATACAGCCACTGTGGAAACTAGTATGGAGTTTCCTCAAAAAATTAAAAATGGAACTTCCATTTGCCAAAAGGAATATATTCCAAGAAAACAGAAACACCAATCAGAAAGGATATATGCACCTTTATGTTCATAGCAGCACAATTTACAATAGCTAAGATTTGGAAACAGCCTAAGTGCCCATCAGCAGATGAGTGGATTAGAAAACTGTGGTACATCTACACAATGGAATACTACGCTGCTGTAAAAATAGAAGGAATTCTTACCATTTGCAATAGCATGGATGGAACTGGAGAGCATTATGCTAAGCTAAATAAACTGATCTGAGAAAGATAAATGTCACATGATCTAACTCATTTGTGGAATATAATGAACATCATAAACTGATGAACAAAAGTAGATACAGAGACAAAGAAGCATCGAACAGACTATCAAACTTCAGTGGGAAAGCCGGGGAGTGTTAGGGAGAGGGCTAAGAGATCAACCAAAGGACTTGTATGCATGCATATAAACATAACCAATGGACACAGACACTAAGGGACTGAGGGCATGTGGGGGGGAGGGGTCGGGGAAGATCAATGGGGGAAAAAGGAGACATATATACTACTATTTGTAATACCCTAAACAATAACAAAAGTAAAAGATAATTTATTAAAGGCCTTACATTTCTAAATAAATAAATAAAATACTGTCTGTGTTTTGGGAGTGGGGAGAGCAGTCTTGTGGGACTGAGCCCTTAACCTGTGGGATCTCATACTATCTTCAGGGAGATAGTTTCAAAATTGAATTAAAGTAAAGTATAGGACACTAGCTAGTGTTGCAGCATTGCTTGATGTGTGGAAAACCTTCACATCTGGTATCAAAAGTGAAGTTGCGTCACGGTAGAGTATTGAGAATAGAGAGGACACACAAGAATTTGTTATTCCTTTACAATAGAATATACATTTTCATCATTAAAGTCTTGCTCATATATTGATGGAGTAAGGCGATTTTTAAACAGCTCTTCTACTTCCTGAAAAGGAGACTAAAAATCCTTCAACAGAAGGTAGGCCTATTCTTCTACAGTTACAGACTGAAAGCAGTGTGGGGGTTCAGAACGAGTCACCCCAAGATTTGCCTTTGTGGTATGCAGATTATTTTGAGCTAACAGCAAGCCAGACTGCAGGCTCAAGAGAAACTTCAACCCCACCTCCATTAACTATTCTAGAGGAATTTTAATTAGGGACCTTGCACATAATAAGGGATTATCAGACATAACCTTTTTTGACCTCTCTATGTGGCAAAGCAAACTACTACTTACTGAACATGGGCTCTCCCTGAAATGACCTTCTGAAGCCCCAAGGCACCTTACCTCATCCCTAGCTCAAAATGTCTGATACACCCATGTTCTCTTTCTCTCTGTACCTCTCGTGTGTGGGGGGTTCCCATGCCCACAAAATTAAATTTGATTTTCTCTTGTCAACCTCTTTCATGTTGAGTTGATTATTCAACCAGCCAAAAGAACCAGGGAAGGGGGAATTTTTCCCTTTCCCCACCTGCTGATATAATTTCACCAAGGTGTAGTATAAGTAAAATAACAAGTATAAGGATATATTCTGAGAGGAGATAAAGATAGCATGTGAGTATAGTCCTTAGACAAGAATAAGCACAAACTATACCTGAAGCATGTTTTTGCCCAATTTATTGCATGACCTGTGAGAAGTTGCCAAACATTCTTGCCCTGAGAGTTCCCTTGTTTATTAAGTGGGGAAATTTTTTCTTTGCCCCTGGGTGAAATCTATGTTTCAATTAGGCCTCATTACTTATTGACTCACTCTTACATAATAGATAGTCCTGAAAAGGTTCAGTGCGAGTCTCCTCAAAATATGGCACTTTGACCTATGGACTATATAGAATTGAAGTCAATCAAGACCCAGCAGATTCAAGAAAAACATCTAATTACCAGACATTTGTTCTTTTACCATCCTGTGAACTACCCTGCTCCCCATGGAAGCCAGACCCTTACTCCTTACCCTTAGCTCAGAATGGCAAATAAGCCTCAATTGCCTGTTCTTGTGGGGCCCTATACATATGTAATTAATTCTTTCCCCTGTTAATCTGCCTTGGGTCAATTTAATTATTAGAAGAGCCAAAATAACCTAGAAGGGTAGAGAAAAAACGTTTTCCTCCTCTACAGTCCATATAGTCACTTTTAATTACATAAAGTCTCTATTCAGAATTAGAAGGTCCAACCCATGGTGTTCAGCAGCACATCAACCTTGACTCCAAGGTGAGAGTTCTCTTCCTCCTCCCCCAGCAGATACCTATGATTGACAGCCACTGGTCTCACAGAAGGAGTATGGGTTGGCTTCTCTTCTCTGTCCCCATGGACTTCCTCCCTCACTCTCAAGCTTTACATTAGAGGAAGGAGACAAAATAAAGGAATTAGGACATTACCTGCCTATTGGACAGTTCACACTCTGGGCCTGCCAGTTCTTTAAGGCTGATTCTTCCTCTCTTGGGCACAATTGTGGACTCTGTGGATCCTCTTTGACAGGAATAAATCCATTGCTTTTGGCTCACAACTCCCCTCCCACCCCCTAGCCCTTAGACACCATTTCACACAGACCTTCACCTACTAGGATCCTGTTGTCCTCCTCAGTGATCCTCGAGGTTAAGGTAGGACCGGAAACGGTGCTGTGTTGGCTCTCTCTCCCTTGTACCCACATCTGGGCATGTATTCATTAACCTCACAAACACAGAGTGCAGATTAAACAAAACACAGGCACCTCCGTCCTGCTGACAGTCTCCTGCAACTGCTCTAGCTTTCTCAAATGTGAGGAAGGCATACATGCCTCCAACCGCAGGGGACATGCTTCAAGCTTTCTAATTGCTTCCATGGAAGTGCCGACACTGGGACCAAAGTGGAGGTTGCATCCTACCCAAATCACTTGGAGAAAGGGGGTAGGGATCAAAGATATTTTTTTAAACAAATTCTCTCCCCTCTCCACATTCTAATTATCCCAGCCCAAGTAGCAGCCATCTGCTTATCACTTTGTAGCTCATGCCGGGTGGTCCCAGGCAGAACATACCCTGCAGCTGATCTTGGGCTGCACTTTACCTGGAGGCCCCCTGAGCCAGCACACCCAGTTGAGAGCTTCAGACCACATCGAAGCAGCACCCAGCCACCTCCACAAGCAACACAGTCATGGGGCAGACTCAGCAGGCACCAGAGCCCCGCAGAAGTCAGCCCTGCTCCATGGGGTTGGCCCCTGCACAGTCGATCCTCCAAGGTGGTCACAGTCAGTCCCTGCAGCTGATCAGCCTTGGGGTAAATCCCTCCACTGACGTACCAACAGCAATCAAGGCTAAACTACATCAGGAAGGTGTACACAGCCCACAGAGGGGCGTAGGGAGGGCTCACCTGGAGTGCCAAGCGCAGCTTGGGTGAACGAGGAGGCTGTGCCACTGGACCCTACAGGACATCTACTACATGAGGCCACTCTACCAAGCCTGGGAGATGTGGCCACTCTACCTAATACAAACACACGGAAGCAGCCAAAAATGGGGAGACAAAGAAACATGTCCCAAATGAAAGAACAGAACAAAACTATGATTTCTTTTAAATTCTTGCAATGACTAACATGTCAAAAAATATTGCAAACCTTCTTTGAAAAATCTGCAATTTGTTTGGCATTTCACTTTGGCAAGCAGATCTATTGCAGTGGTTTTCAATCCTATTCAAACCAGTGTACACTTTTAATAACAAATCTTTTATCACCCCCCTTTACTACCATCAAGTGAAATTTATAGATGATGCAACCTACTTACAAATACAATTTCAAAGAATCAACATAATGCCTCAACTATGAAATAAGGTAGAAATAAAAATCCATGCATATAACAAAATAATATGCATTTCAAAAGTCTTTAAATTCTCAGGCATGGCGTCCCTAGAAAAGAAAAAACCATGTGCTTCCTTTCAATTATAATGAATAAATTTGAATTTAAGAAAAGGCAATATTCAACTGAATATTGCCAACCTTTCTTCTCTACGCTTGTCATTAAAATAAGGGATAAATAAATATATTCAGAATTGGATATACAAGAGAGAAGTCCTTTAAAACATGGATTCTGCTAAAATTGCAGAATGATCCATTTTAGCAATTCAAATTCCACAAGTGATATTGCCTTCAGTAACACATTTTTAATTCTTTACAAACCCCTAGTAACTCTGAAAACAAAAAAAGGTTGTATAAATTCTCTCCTCTACTTATACAGTAATTGAATTTCTAGAAAATTCAGTATGTATGCAAACCTTGATATAATGTAAAGGTTGTCACCTGTGAGCTATTTGAAAGTCCCACTGAACACAGGACAATTTTTCTTTGTGTGGGGCTGGCCCACACTCTGCACAACATCTAGTCCCCTTCATCCCAGCCATTTTTTTTATAGTTCTACTTTTAATTTTTTAAGTTATTTTTGTCTTTATTGTTGAAAGTATTACATATGTCCCTTTTCCCCCCAATGACCTCTTCTAGCCTGCCCCCCTTTCCCACCCTCCCTACCCCACCCAAGGCCATTACTACCCTATTATCTGTGTCCATGGGTTATGCATATATGCACATAAGTTCTTTGTTTGATCTCCTCACCCATCCACCTTCCCCCGCCTTCCCTCTGAGGTTCAAAGTCTGTTCCATCCCAGCCATTTAAAGGCCAGTTGAACCCCCAATCATTGTAACACCCAATAAAGACAACAACAAAATACCAACACATCTCCTGAGGGGGTGTGACATATTCCATTGAGAGTCACCAATCCATTGTCTCATGATGCCTAGAACAAAACTTAAATGTTACATCCTGAGGGGAGAAAAAGGAAGTACAAAATTGTTTGAGAAGAGTAAAGGACAAAGGAAAGGTCTTGACCCAAGGCACAATTTCATGTAGTTCTCTGTGACTAAATACTACCACCATAAGTTTAAAGCTAAATCAAGATGTCTGTTATTTTCTTCTTAATTAGTATATACCTGATTCTTACCTGAATTTTGTTAAAACACTTTCCAGAGCATAGAAGGTGATTATTATGTTGATGAGAAAAAGCAACTTTTAAATATGAACTATAAAATGATGCTTTTATAACATTTCTTTGCAACTTCACATGACCAAAAATGTTAAACTTGTGAATTAATAATGTCTGTGCTATTGATTTTCAGATAGTAAAGTTTTCCCTGGCCAGGTTTCCAAATATTAGCTTTCATCATCTAGATCAGGGGTAAGGAACCTTTTTTCTGCCAAGGGCCATTTGGATATTTATAACCTCATTAGTGGGCCATACAAAATTATCAACTTAAAAATTAGCCTGCTGTATTTGGTCCAACATTTAATTAACTCACCCCTATTGCTTTGGCAGGGCCAGATCAAATGATTTCTCGGGCCTCATATGGCAGGACATTCCCCACCACTGGGCTCAG
>NW_006293533.1:273678-277832 GCF_000327345.1 Myotis davidii
ATGCACACACGCACACGCACACACATACATACACACATGCCCACCACGCTCCAGCACACTACCCAGCACATCTGTCTTGATGCCTCTGTACACAGTGCCTTGTATGTCCTTTCCCCCCTTTGCCTAATGCAGGGGTGGGGAACTTTTCTCCTGCCGAGGGCCATTTTGATATTTATAACATTATTTTCGGGCCATACAAAATTATCAACTTAAAACTTAGCCTGCTATATTTGGTCAAACATTTAATGAACTCACCCCTAAATACCTTGGCAGGGCCAGACCAAATGATTTTGCAGGCCTTATACATCCCAAGGGCCAGACATTCCCCACCCCAGCAGGTGCTGAAAGCTAAAAGCATCTTTATAAACAGTGGTGCCTGCCCATTGTTAGGAAAGAAGAAAACGTACCCCTTTGTATACCTGCTTTATGTAATTGGTTCTTATGCAGACAAGCAAAGTACAAAGGATGAATGGTTTAACTGACATCTAAACACACACACACACACACACACACACACACACACACGTTCCACATATCCTTTGCAGCCCATTAAAAAGAAAGCAAGAGTATATCTCCTACAGTCTTACAGTCTTTAACAATCAGCTGCTGTGAGCTTCCCTTCATGAGTTAGCTTCATAAAACCTTATCTGTGCCCTTACATAAATTTCCTCCAGAATGAAGACTAACTTGTTTCCTGCAGAGTTAGCCCTGAACTTATTCATCTAATTCAGCGGTTCTCAACCTGTGGGTCACGACCCCTTTGGCGGTTGAACGACCCTTTCACAGGGGTCGCCTAAGACCATCTGCATATCAGATATTTATGAAAATTACGATTCATAACAGTAGCAACATTACAGTTATGAAGTAGCAACGAAAATAATTTTATGGTTGGGTCACAACATGAGGAACTGTATTTAAAGGGTCAGAAGGTGAGAACCACTGCTCTAATTCAACCTTTAACTTCAATATAACCCTAGGGAAATCATTACTTTATTGATTCCATCTGGAACTCGTGAGTCTAACATGTTAGCTTTGTTATTCAAAAGTACTAGCAAATTAGCATTGTTCGATGTACATGCTAGCAGGTGTTGGCTGTGTGTTAAGGGTCCTTATAGCTCCTCCCAAGGCCAGCAGTCTAGCATTTAGTGCCTTCCAAAATACTTAGGGCCTGAAAACCAAGTTATCAATCTTCAGTCCATGTGGTTATATTACCCTTGGTGTCTTCATGTGTTTCTCTTTGAGAAATTGTGGCTCGCAACTCCTCTCTGAGAGGTTTCTTATTTTACCTATTAACATTATCAGTGCCAACTTTTTGAATATATTATAATATTGTTCAGGAAAGACCCTTTTGTTTTCTCCAGATGTAGCTCATTTTCAGACATGAACGCCTACACACAAATCAGTATGAAATTGAGGAAGATGAAACTAAAGACGCACAATTTATATTCAAGCCTATTTGTACATTTAATGGCCTCTTCCTTAAGCATAGTTTTAGCACATAAAATTATATTTGAATTAAGAAACAAAATCCAGCAATATTTTAGATTTTTACCTTTTAGTCATATTAGCCAGAGTAATTCAATCTTTAGTCATGCCATGCATATGTCTACACACAAGATTTTTTAAGTATATTATGACTGAAGAATAATAAAACTATCTAAGCATTCACAACTGTTTTCATAACTCCACATGAAGCAAAATGCAGAGTGGAAAATAAAGAGAGGTGACGGGCAGGCTACCTCTCTAGGCAGAGAACCCTGTCTCTGGTGATCTTCAAATGAAGGTTTAATTTATTGGGGATATAGGAAAAGAAATTTCTGCATTGGGTGTGAAATTACACTGGATGAAGCTAAAAGTTCATATGCAGCAAGAGAGATGATGTTTATTAACATGGGTAGGAGAGACTGGATCCTCTAGGGTAAAGCAATAGAGCAGTGGCATGGGCTGTGGTTTTTTGAGTATTCAGAATGCATTCACACATTTCCTTCCAGGCCAACCACCCCTTTCACATTCTCAGCCCAATTGCTTCATGTAAAACTAACTCCATCTCTGGGCTCCCGGAGCAAAGTGTGCCATAGCCTTAGCCAAGCAGCACATTCCATCTCCTGGCTGTATTGGTGATTTCTGGAGTGGACACCAGACACAAAATAGGCCAATGGGATCGGTGAGCTCAATTCTAACATTTTCTTTGCAGCATCGGGGAAGTGGAGTCTCTCTTAGGCTGGATTGCGTATTATAATGCTGTAAGTGGAAGCTCTGCAGGGGCGGCCAGCACAGCATGAAAACTGAGGCAGACCAGGAGAAGCAGAGTAGAAAAGCGGGTCCTAAGGATATCTTTTGAGCTTTGAAGCAAGGCATGTCTGTTCAGTTATATAAACCATTAAAGTCTTTTCTGTCTAGTTGATGAGGCAATTTGAGTTATCTGAGAAAAATTATAACAGATATAATGGAGATAATGAGGATCAGAGTTCACTATATCATCAGTACTAAGGATGAGGTCAAACACATAGTAAGTGAATGAATGCTGAATGAATGCTGAATGAATGAATGAATGAATGAATGAATGAATGAATGAATTCCCCAAGGAGGCTTTAAGAAGCAGGAAGTTTACTTCAAAACAGAAGAGTGGTGAGAAAGAACTAGATGGTGACAATGTGTTGGTGAGGAGATTGTGTAGGACAGAGTTTCTAGCAATTATGAGTATGAAACGTTGGGTAGATGGAGAGAGGAATAAACTTTAGGAAGTTTTATTCTATGATAAGCTACATATAAGGTTCCTATACAAAGACTATATACCCTAAAATCCTGTAGTCTATTGTTCAAGGTGTGAGAGTTAGATTTATGTCTTTGTGAGTTCTTGCAGAGGCTGGCTTCAAGGCAGAGCACATTGTCCAGATTTAATGAGGATTACCCATATGGACCTAAATTCTGTAAGTAGAAATCAAACTCAAATGTGTTGGTATAACAGGCATATTTTGACCTTTTACCAAAAGAAAAAAAATTAAATGAATTTTGTTTTCTTCAAGCATAACTTTGATTGGAAAGTTAAGATCATTTGATAAGATAATTTGAAATGTTTACCCAATAAATCTGGACATTTATAAATTCAACTCAAATTTTTGGTCGTTTAAGTTCATTTCTTAAAGGTTCCTCTTTTATATCAAATTAATGGTTTGGTTTTTAAAGAAATACTTTACTGACCTTTACAAATAAAAATAAAAAGTGAAATATTAGAGGATCAAGAAATGTGATTATTATATATAGACTCTGACAAGCTTATAACTTTTCATAAATTTAGAAAAATATTCATGATTGCCTTAACTCAATAATGTTTATGATAAGAAATAAAGAAAAAAATGTTTCTAGCAGAACCATTACTAGGCAAACATTGGCAAGCTGAATATTTTAAATATTACCACAATAGCTTAAATTATAATTGTTTTCTGAAGGAATTAAGGAATATTTTTTTTAAATATATTTTATTGATTTTATACAGAGAGGAGGGGAGAGAGATAGAGAGTCAGAAACATCGATGAGAGAGAAACATCGATCAGCCGCCTCCTGCACATCCCCCACTGGGGACGTGCCCGCAACCCAGGTACATGCCCCTGACCGGAATCAAACCCGGGACCCTTCAGTCCGCAGGCCGACGCTCTATCCACTAAGCCAAACCGGTTTCGGCAGGAATATTTTTAACTTCTTTAAAAAGAACAAATCTATGTTGTGATGCTAGCATGAGCATCCTTTTTTTTATTATTTAAATCTTTATTGTTCAGATTATTACATTTGTTCCTCTTTTTTCCCCCCATAACTCCCCTCCTCCCAGTTCCCCCCCAACCCGGGCCCTCACTCCCCACCCACTGTCCTCATCCATAGGTGCACGATTTTTGTCCAATCTCTTCCCGCATCTCCCACACCCCTTTCCCCCCCAAGAATAGTCAGTCCATTCCCTTTCTATGTCCCTGATTCTATTATAATCACCAGTACATTCTGATCATCAGATTTCTTAACTTGATTCTTAGATTCACTTGTTGATAGATGCATATTTGTTGTTCATAATTTGTATCTTTACCTTTTTCTTCTTCCTCTTCTTAAAAAGAGAGAGAGAGATGGGGTGAGGAGGAGGAGAGGAAAAAAAGGAAAGGGGGAAGGGC
>NW_006293533.1:279004-282105 GCF_000327345.1 Myotis davidii
TTCTCTTTCCTCCTAGTTGTAGGACTTCCACTCAGCCAGCGTTCCTGTGGTTCTGGGTGATGTCTGTTCCATCTTTTAGTTTCACTTTTGAAGAGGGGTTGTTCGGGGCAGCACACTCCGGCGTTAAACCCTGTCGCCACATCTTGGTTCCAGTCAACATACATCTCCTATATATAATCTGTGTGACACTCTCATTCAATTTGTGGATCTGGTCAAACTCAAAGGCTTTTTGAATAGAATGATGAAAAATAAAAACAAATTTTGTTTTTAATTTTAATTTTAGGCTCTCTATGATACCAGGGTCAACAATAGAGACATTACTGCATCTCTCTGTGTGACTTTTAGTGTCTTTGTTACCTTCTTTATGTTTCACTAAATCACATAAGGTGAAGGACCCCTTTAGAGGTATTAACAATCCACTGTTATTGCAGCATTAAGAGCATGATATTTACAACATGTTAGTGAATAATGAAAACATCAGATGACTAATAAGAAGCAAGAATTGATAATATTTATTCTTTAAGCAAATAATAATATGCCATTCATTCATACTTGGTTTAGCAATATTTTAAAAACATTTTTAAAAATGTTTTTATTGCCCTAACTGTTTTGGCTCAGTGGATAGAGCATTGGCCCACAGCTTAAAGGGTCCTGGGTTAAAACTCAATAAAAACAAAAAATTTTAAATAGATATTTATTGATTTTACAGGGAGGAAGGGAGAGGGATAGAGAGTTAGAAACATTCGATGAGAGAGAAACATCGATCAGCTGCCTTCTACACGCCCGCCCCCCACCCCCCTTCCAGGGATTGAGCCCACAACCTGGGCACATGCCCTGGTGGGGAATCAGAGCATGACCTCCTGGTCCATAAGACATTGCTCAACCACTGAGCATACTGGCTGGGCAAAACTAAAACATTTTTAGTGATTTTTTTAATGAAAGGCTATACCCTCAAAGTATATATCAAATTGGGGAAATATGTATAGTTTAAAATAAAATAACTATGCTATGTTTTGACTAATTTTCTAATTCAAAAATGATTTTTATTTCAAGTGATATTAAAGAGAAATTCAAATGATTAATAGTGCTGTATGGCTTTTAGAGTTCGGGAAACAGTGACTTAGTAGGTTTAAGAAGAAGAGAAAGATAAAGCAAACTTCGTTTGTGAACCCGAAAACTCAGGAGACACAATTACCTATAAAAGATGAGAAAACTTTATATTTAACATTCTAGCACATTTTCTATCTTGAGGGATCTCATTTATTTTAAAAAGTAAAGTGAGGTTTGCATATACTATGACAGAGCTTCCCAACCTTTACCAAGTCTTGGCTCACATAGAAAATGGTATTTACAAGATGCTCTGGGACAGTGGTCGGCAAACTGTGGCTCGGGAGCCACATTCGGCTGGTTGGCCCCTTGAGTGTGGCTCTTCCACAAAATACCACGTGCAGGTGCACACGTACAGTGCGATTGAAACTTCGTGGCCCATGCGCAGACGTTGGTATTTTGTGGAAGAGCCACACTCAAGAGGCCAGAGAGCTGCATGTGGCTCGTGAGTCATAGTTTGCCGACCACTGTTCTAAACAAAATCTTTTGCTGTCACCTTTACAAATTCTTTCTTCAAGTGTTGTGATGATAGATAGATGGTAGATAGATAGATAAATGATAGATAGATGGAATCTCTGCTCCATGGAGCCTATCTGAGAATAGCAAAAAAGATTCTGGTGAAGAAAATGTGGCTGTATTACAACTATATATTTTATGTAGGAATGCCAAGGTACAGATGGGCTAATAAATAGTATTACTTCAACTGTTTCACAGGAAGTGAATAAATTGTTATTCAAGACAGATGGTTAACTCTCCTATTTTAAAGCCTTTCAAACATTTTTACAAAGAGAAAATTGGTCTTTGGCATCTTTGCTCCATCTCAAGATACTAGGAACTTCCAGGAGTGCTTTCTTCCTTCCCCGGTCTGTGAGATATCCTCTTTCCCCTTGGAATGGCTACACCCACAACTGCCCTCCTAGGCATCCCCTCTTTTCCTCTTCATTTAGAGCAGTGGTTCTCAACCTTCCTAATGCCGCGACCCTTTAATACAGTTCCTCATGTTGTGGTGACCCCCAACATAAAATTATTTTCGTTGCTACTTCATAACTGTAATTTTGCTACTGTTATGAATCGTAATGTAAATATCTGATATGCAGGATGTATTTTCATTGTTACAAATTGAACATAATTAAAGCATAGTGATTAATCACAAAAACAATATGTAACTATATATGTGTTTTCCAATGGTCTTAGGCGACCCCTGTGAAAGGGTCGTTTGACCCCCAAAGGGGTCACAACCCACAGGTTGAGAACCGCTGATTTAGAGAGCTGTGTTATCAGTTGCCATGTTTTGACCCTTAGCCCTTGCATTCAGTTACAATCTATTTAAATTTATTCTGATAGCTGATGGAAATAGTCTGTGTCTTCAGTTTTCCAAATGGATTTCACAGGTAATTAACTAAACTCTGCATCTGCTATGCCAAAATAAACAAGTTGTCAGGCTCTTCCTGTGCCTGTAGAGAAAATTTTTATTTTCCAAAAAGTGGGCATAGAGAACTATCTACGTTCTAGTCTTTATCTGTATCCCCAACTATCATCACTTCTACCACTAGTTTTCAATTCAGTTCTGGAGAGATAGGTGATGATAGATAGATAGATAGATAGATAGATAGATAGATAGATAGATGATAGATAGATGAAACATAGACTGGCAAACCAACAAAAACTTGGCTCTTTGGGTAATGAAGGAACACTAAAATTCAATTTTGGAGGGAAAATGCCCATAGTATGTTACTTCTAAAGACTTTTTAAAAGGCCTAGAGATATTGTGGCTAATTATGACTGAATATTTATGATATGCCAATTGCTGCTTTCTCCACTGTAAGAGGACTAACTCACTTAATTTCAAAACAACTCTATGTGATAAATAGTATTACTAACAACACCCCCCTTCAAGATGAGGAGACTGAGGCTCAGAAAATTAAGTCACTTGCCAGCAGTCAGGCTGCTAGTAAACAGCAGAGCTGAGACTTAACCCAAATAATAGGATCCAC
>NW_006293533.1:282164-306091 GCF_000327345.1 Myotis davidii
CTCTCCTAAGCTAATTCAAATGTAACCCAAAGATTCTTACTTAGCACAGTTTTTCTTCCAGTATTAATGTTCTTTATTATTAATAACTAATATACAATTAGTTAATATACAAAAAGTATAATAACTTTTGTATAATGAGTAGTTTGAGAGCAGAACTACAGCTGTGGACTATCAGGAAGATGGCAGCATAGGTAAACATCTGTACTCACCACCTCCCACAACTACATCGAAATTACAACTAAAATACAGAACAACCATCACTCAGAACAGCCTAAAAGCTGGCTGAATGGAAGGCCTACAACTAGAGAAGTGAAGAAGAAAGCACACTGAGACTGGTAGGAGGTGTGGAGGCGAGGATTGGGCTGGTCTGGCACCCACGAGTGCCACCTTTTTAATCAGGAGGGACATCTCTGTGGAGGCTGCCCAGAGGAGCAAGGGGTCCCAGCCCCACACCAGACCCCCGCCCAGGGTCCCAGAGCTGGGAAAAGAGGTCCCATAACTAAGGGCTGTAAAAACCAGTTCAGATTAGAGCTCAGTGACACAGAGGCGGCTGGAGACCCAGCTATTCCTCTTAAAAGGCCGGCACCACAAACTGAACTTACAAGGTCTTGCTTCCTCTGAGCTCCAGCACCAGGGGAAGGCTATGGGGGACACGTTTGTCTGGCATTAGAACAGGAACTCAGGGGTGGCTTTCTCCCAGATGGAGGGACTCACGGGATCATTGTTCCTGTTTTGGGACCTCCCCAGTTTCAGGGCAAACTGGCAGCCATTTCTGTTTGCTCCTCCTGGTGATCCCTAAGACCCCACCTCATCCAATTTACAACCCCACCCAAGCTGCCTGAAGCAGCTTTTGCATGTGAATAAGCCAGCCTTGAAAATCTCAAACAAGCTGCAGCTGGGTCAGAAAGCTCCAAACCTATCAATAAAAGGCCCAAGACCTGGCACCAGCGCCAGCCTGCCTTGCTTCAAAGCTAGGCCTTTTCTGGGCACTTCCAAACCCAATACAAAGAGGAGGAATCTGCAGATCTTTCTGTAGCTTCTGCTGGGTGGCTCCAGGCAGTGGCTGACTTTGCACCTCCCTGGAGAACCAAGAGCCAGTGTACCCAGTGGTCAGTGTCAGACCATACCAGATTACAACTCTACACATCCATAAGTGACACACTCAAGGGGCAGATTCAGTGAGCACCAAAGCTGCACTGAAGCAAGTCCTGCCCCATAAGGGTGTCTCCTGCATAGCAGCTCTCCCACTGTAGTCACAGCTGGTCTTCACAGCCAGTTAGCCTGGAGGTCAATTCCTCCCAGTGACCAATAGCAATCAAGTCTCAACTACAACAAGACTGTGCTCACAGTCCACAGAGGGGTGCACCTAGAGTTCCCAGCTCAGATGACTGAGAGTCTGAGCCCCTGGGCCCTATAGGACACCTACTACACAAGACCACTCTACCAATTAAAGGAGACATAGCATCTCTATATAGAAACAAACACAGGGAAGCAGCCAAAATGTGGAGACAAAGAATGTGTCACAAATTAAAGAAATGAAAGAAAGCAAACTACTGGATATACAGTTCAAAACCACAGTTATAAGGTTACTCAAGAATCTTCTAGAAACCTCCAAGGGACTTAGTGAGACTTTCAAGAATCTTAGTGAGAGTGCCAAAAAAAAAAATATGGAAAAGGACCAGTCAGAAATTAAGCATACACTGTCTGAAATAAAGAATAATATACAGGGATTCAACAGTAGAGTAGAAGATTCTGAGAATTAAATCAATGATTTGAAACATGAGGAAGCAAAAAACACTCAACCAGAAGAGCAAAAAGAAATAAAAATCTAAAAATATGAAGATAGTGTAAGGAGCCTGTGGGACAACTTTAAGCATACATTTATATTATGGGGGTGCCAGAAGAAGAGAGAGAGCAAGATATTGAAAACCTGTTTGAAGAAATAATGACAGAAAACTTCCCTTACTTGGTGAAAGAAATAGACTTATAAGTCCAGGAAGCACAGAGAACTGCAAATAAGAGGAACTCAAACAGGACCACACCAAGACACATCATAATTAAAATGGCAAGACACATCATAATTAAAATGGCAAGGGCTAAAGACAAAGAGAGAATCTTAAAAGTATCAAAAGAAAAGCAGTTAGCTACCTACAAGGGAGTGTTCATATGATTATCAGCTAATTTCTCAATAGAAACTATGCAGGCCAGAAGGGAGCGGCAAGAAATATTCAAAGTGATGAATAGCAAGGACCTACAATCAAGATTACTCTACCCAGCAAAGCTATCATTTAGAATTGAAGGTCAGATAAAGAGCTTCACATACAAGAAAAAGCTAAAGGAGTTAATCACCACCAAACCAGTAATATATAAAACGTTGAAGCATATTCTTTAAGAAGAGGAAGAAGAAGAAAAAGAAAAAGATAAAAAATATGAACAGCAACAAATACATACCTATCAATAATTGAATCTAAAAATCTAATGAACAGAATAAACTGGTGAATAAAAATAGAATCAGCGGCATGGAAATGGAATAGACTGATGATTCTCAGAGAGAAGGGGGTGTGGGAAATGATTAGTCAAAGATCTTATATGCATGTAGGCAATACCTATGAGGACTGGAAGAGATTAAACAAAGATCTTATATGCATATATGCGTTGCCTATGGACACAGATAACAGGGTGGTGAAGGCCTGGGGTGGAACCAGGTGGAGGGAGGCAATGTGGGGGAAAAGAGAGACATCTGTAATAATCTCAACAGTAAAGATTGAAAAAGAAAAAAAAATCACATCTGTAACCTGCATCCAATATAGCTTTATCAACTGGTTCATTCAACAAACCCACTACTAGGCACCCAATATGCATTAGGCTCTCTACCTGGCACTGGCAGTGTAAGATGAGAAAGACAGTTTCTGACCTTAATGTCCTTACAGTTGGAGGTGGTTCCTTAGCTGTAATATAAGGTGACAAATGCTATCCTAGTGGTATGTACCTAGTGTAATGAGGACACCAAGCAGGGAACTGTTAATTCAGCTTAGCAATATTAGAAAAATAAGTGAAAACTTGATATTGATTTCAAAAATACATTTACTTTACATTTTCCATAATACATATAAAATTATACAGTTTCTACCAAAAATTTACTTACATAAGAATTAAAAGTGTATGGGGAACTATAACCTTGCAAACACAATGCAGCTAAAAAAATTCTTTTGTAGCATATGCTGTTGATACATAAATATATATTACAGACATAAAAAATATTTCTCATATCTTATAATAACATCATGTACAAAGTTACTGATAAGCTATCATTATTTTGCCACTGTGTTGGAAATTTTAATGATATGCCTTATGGTCAGATAAGTTTCTGACAAAAGCTCACCTCCTCTTTGACATTATTTACTGATTTTTTTTTCTCTTACTTATTGAGTGTTGTTTATATTGCCTTTCTGCTAATGCATTTCTTTCCCACATCCATGTTTAGTACAGTTTCTCAAGACAAAATGTCATATTAAAAGGGAATGGAGCCCTGACCGGTTTGGCTCAGTGGATAGAGCGTTGGCCTGCGGACTCAAGGGTCCCAGGTTGCATTCCAGTCAAGGGCATGTACCTGGGTTGCAGACACATCCCCAGTGGGGGGTATGCAGGAGGCAGCTGATCGATGTTTCTCTCTCATCGATGTTTCTAACTCTATCCCTCTCCCTTCCTCTCTGTAAAAAATAAAATATATTTTTTTAAAAAAAAGGGAATGGAGCCTGGCCCACATGGCTCAGATTGAGCTTCAACCTATGAACCAGGAGGTCACAGTTTGATTCCCGGTCATCAGGACATGTGCTAAGGGTTGCAGGCTCCATCCCCAGTGTGGGGCGTGGGGGAGAGAGCCGATCAATGATCACCATTGATGTTTCTGTCTCTCACTACCTCTCCCTTCCTCCCTGAAATAAATTTAAAAATATATTTTGTAAAAAAAGAGGGAGTAGACATTTTTCAAGCCCCAAGAACACTACTATAGTAATGTATAGGGAAAATGAGCAAGGGATAGTAATGATTGCCTTCCTTCTTTCCTTCCTTCCTTCCTTCCTTCCTTCCTTCCTTCCTTCCTTCCTTCCTCCCTTCCTTCCTTCCTTCCTTCCAAAGCAGTGGAGAGGTTTAACTTCCTGAGACTAGTAAGTTACCACAAAGACATGACAGCCCAACAGAAAATACCTTAGTCCCTAAGCCCATATTGGTGTCCTCACACCAGGATATTGTTAACAGTTGACTTACTTTCTATAATGAATGTGCTTGAATCAATTTACTATTTTTCATAAAAATGAAACATTGCAATAAGTTTTCTAATTGGTAGTCAGCATGTGACAGATGCTGCTCTCTGAGAGAAGAGCTTAATCGTGGGATTTGCTCCCTTGCAGTTTCTTTGGAAGCCGCTTATGCCTAATTCAATGACATTTAAGTGCCAAAAGTTCAGAGGCTTAACCATAAAATCTACATAAATTAATTCTACAATTAGCTATAATTAACCATTATGCTTTTTTTAATGTTCTGTCAGATCCAATAAATGTAAGATTTGATTATGTGTTTACATATTATGGATAGTGAATAGATTGCAAAATCAAATGTGGGTTACTAGGTCAATTTTCTCAGAGTGAGGAAATTACAGAATTCCAAATTAATGGTTTAGTATACCTGACTACATGCTTTATCAGTGGAATTTGTATTTCTGATTTGCCGCTATTCCGTTAACAGGATTAAAAGTATATTTAAAGCAATGTGCTAAAGGAAAGGCACTAAATTTTGAGTCAAAACATGAATATAAAATCCTGAAGTGAACAAAAAGTTTATCATTAGGGTCCTACATATTAGTGCAACACATAATACATTTTGCACATCATTTATGTCTGTGAATATATGATGTGGTACATAGACATGCTTTTTCCTGTCCTCTATTAGGACTAGCTTTTACTTATTTGTACATTGGGTTTAGACGCTTGGCTTCCCTTGAAAGGCAATGTAAAAAAAACAGCATTAAAACCTGTAGTAGCAATAGGGATGTTATTGAGATTATTACCCACTAGAGCATCCTACATAAAGGGCCACATGATAAATGCCTTTTATATCTTATCACCAAGAAAGCATTACTCCCATTAGGAGGTGGTATGTTGTCTTCTTACTAATCATGTTTCTAATTTCACTCTGGATACCTGGAAGCTAACCCCTAAATATGGGACCCAAATTCACTACATAGAGCACTATATTCTCCATGTTCCATTCTATAACTTCTAGCCTAACTTATATTTTACTTTGTTTCCCTTTTTAAATTTTACTCATTTGCATTTTTCTATTATATGTCTTGAAAGTGGAGTATAAATAACCTTATGTATTTTATTACTAACCAGTATGACCCTGAATAAATCTCTTAATCTCTACATTTCTTTTTTCCCATTTATAAAATGAAGATAATACACACAGGATATTGTAAAACTCAAAATAGATTATTTATAACAGTGTTTACAGGTTATCTTACAAATATTAGGACTTATTATCTGCCAAAGAGAGCACCATTGAAATTTGTATTAGGTCCGGAACCTATATTGGATATCTGCTACTGTTTTGGAGTCCTTAAAACTTTCTTTTGAAAAACTGTCCCTCTTCCTCCATCATTGTTCAGCTTCCTAGTGGACACATGATTGAAATCTGGCTAAAAAGCATACCATGCCCCCATTTAAAATATGTTCAATCAGTACAGAAACTATGAACAGTCTCATTGGCCAGGATATGTTAAAATCAGCCACCAAACCAGGAGCAAAAAGTTTGGGATTGTGAGAAGGAAAATCCACTGTAACTGTAATTAATCCAGATTATCTGACAAGTAGATGCTGAAACGGGACAAAAAGCTTGATTCCAATAAGAGAAACTCCTGTGTGAGAAAAATGGGGAGGGAGCTGGGAAAGGCTAGTCATGCATCTGTGTATGTCAGACCCTAGTGAAGGAGACATGGAAGGAGAATTTAATGAAAGCATTGTAGACTACAGTGCAGTCTAGAAGGTTCAGCAAGGCCATTAGAGAGACCTCAAGCCGAAAATTGGCCCAGCTTTTCCAGAAACAAGCCTGCCTCAGTATCTCCGCCACGGTCAGTCTTGGGCTGGAAGCAGTCATGGAAAGAAAGCATGGCCTGGGATCCAATTCAACACTGGATTTCAGACTGAATGGGCAGGACACTTGGTCAATTACATTCCCCTAGTTTGAGAGGCACATTCCCATGGCTGACACCTACAGTGAGCTCTTATGGCACAGACAGTACAACTAATGTTAAAGCAGCAGATAAATATTAAATTAGAGGGAGAATGCCAGGAACTAAGTCGATTTTTTTCCTGATAATTCAGAAAAAATACTTTTTGCTTCATATGGATTCTGGTGCTGGGTAGTATGGGTAATAGATACAGAGGCAGAGCTGCCTCAAACAGAGTGTCAAACTGCAGCGGGAAGGCCGGGGAGGGTTCGGGGGCGGGAGGTAGGGGGGTAAGAGATCAACCAAAGGACTTGTATGCATGCATATAAGCATAACCAATGGACATAAGACACTGGGGGATGGGGGAGGCTAGGGGACTGTCTTGGGCGGGGGGAAAAATGGACACATATGTAATACCCTTTGTAATAAATAATAAAATAAAATAAAATAAAATAAAAGACTTACAGCACAGCCTTTGCCTAACTTTTTCAAATGAAACTGAGTAAACTTGTTTCCAGACCCAATTTCAACATGTGTGTGGAGGCTTCCCACAAAACAGGCAATTCTTGGACACCAGCAGCATCTGATAATTCAATGAATTCTAACACCAACTACCAGGAAATAGAATATGATTCCACAGGGGAAGTGCTCAGTCCGATAAGTTTGCCCTCAACTTCACATGCCAGTTGCAAACCCGGGTGTGACCTGTGCTTCTGACTGGCAGCCTATAAATCAGAGATTCCCACAGCCCCATCATTGGGTTTGATTAATTTGCTAAAACAGCTCACAGAACTCAAGAAAACTCATTTACTCACTAGATTAACAACTTATTACAAAGGATATTAAGGTATATGAATCAACAGACAGATGAAGAGGTATATAGAACAAAATCCCAAATGAAAGAGCTTCTGTCCTTATGGAAGTTGGGGGCCAACACGGTGGCACATGAAAGTGTCTAGTTCCCCACTGTGGAAACTCACGAAAAGGCTGGTAAGGTGCCTTTTTGGGTTTTTATGGAGGCTCCATTACAGAGTCATGACTCACTAAGCCAGTGGTCGGCAAACTCATTAGTCAACAGAGCCAAATATCAACAGTACAACAATTGAAATTTCTTTTGAGAGCCAAATTTTTTAAACTTAAACTATATAGGTAGGTACATTGTTATTAATTTAGAGTACTCCTAAGCTGGCCTTTGCTAAAAACGTCCTCAATCTGAGGGGTCGACCTCAGTGAACGTACCCCCACATCTAACGCCACTTCTTCAAAGTAGACTTACCCAGGCCGAAAACTGACTTCTGCACATGGGCCAGGAAGTTTCAATTGCACTGTAAGTGTGAGCCCACACGTGGTATTTTGTGGAAGAGCCACACTCAAGGGGCCAAAGAGCCACGTGTGGCTCGTGAGCCGCAGTTTGCCGACCACTGCACTAAACCATTGATCATTGGTGATTAATTAAACCTCAACGCTACTCTCTCCTCCCCCAAAATCAGGGGTTGAGACTGTTCCAATATGCTAACCACTCGTAAGCAGTCCCCACCCTTGGGTAGGTCCAAAAGTTACCTCATTAACATAACAAGAGATGCTATTGTTCTCACCACTTAGGAAACCCCACAAGGTTTAGAAGCTGTGAGCCAGGAACTGTGGATGAAGACCAAGTGTAGCTGAGAAATATGCATTTCTGTCATCTGAATGGTCTGAGGAAAGAGGAAAAAACAAAATGGGGTCACAATATCAAGCTAACAAAACTACTTAAATCAGAGTAAGCTGAAACATGAGGAATCAATTTTTTCTCACTTTAACAAGCCTGAGAACTTACATTCTTGAACTTTTTAGTTGTGCATCAATGCTTGTTTGGATATACATAAATCCTACAGACAACCCTTTGAAGAATTTCGGAAAAAATCTTCCATTGTCCAGACCACCAGACATCTTGAAGATTACCATCTCAGAACAATCCAGAAACTAAAAAGGCAGGACTTACTCTTCTCAGGAAAGGGCTTTTTACAAACTTATGGAAACAGAGACCAAAGGGATGGTTGCCAGAGAGGAGGGGATGAGGGATGGGTGGAAAAGTGAAGGGGAATATAGCCAATAATATTGTGATAAATTTGCACAAGAGCAGATAATTATTAGAATTAGTGCAATGTCACATTGTTAGGTATAAAAATGACAAATAAATACACTTGAAACTAATATAATTAACATAATATTGTATACCAACTATACTTAAATTTTTTAAAACGTGTTTTTAAAAGTGTGCTTTTTACTGTAAAAACTCTCAGGAGTTTAACAGTTCCACATGCTATACTTAAATCTCTACGGAAATGATAAAATCATTCATGCCATAGGGTATGAACCATCCTGATGGAGGGTAAGCAATAAAGGCATTTTGTGTATGGCTACTATGTTTTATTAATCTTTTTATCCATATAGTACTTTGCATATTTATATATGGTACATAGTAGGCACTCTAGAAGTAGAATGAAAGTTTTTAGAGAAAAATACATAAGGTATCGTTCTCAAAATTTGGTATAATGTAAAAATGTTGTCATTCCAAAGCTATTCCCTTGCTTCAGATGACCATGAACGAACTTTTTCTCTGACCATAATACAGCTTACCTCAGTGAAACGCCAAGCCCCAAGCAACACACAGTGGAGCCTGGCTCAACTGCAAATAAACAAACTATTAATCATTTCAAACTACTAACTCCCTTTAGTACAGTAATCTACACACAGTACATATTCAATAAATGTTGTTGGAGATTATGATTAATAGTGTGAATATTAAAGGCACACAGTAGTCGATAAACACTTGTTGAATAATGGTTTAACAGCAAATTGAGAGTGTATAGCTAAGGGGAAAAAATGAGGTTGTGTTTTTTTTTAATCTGGATTCATTTCCTGAACATGTGGTACTTGCCATTTCTAAATCACCATCTAAAATGTGTTTTCTCTTCAAACCTCACATTTTTTAAAATCCATATGTTTTTTCCCAGTGCTATAGAAAGTATTCTATTTTTACCCATCAGAGAGAGATTATAATTAAAATCACAGATTATTAAATACTTTTGGAAAAATCATTTATTATGAAATGTACCAAAGCAGTAACTTGAAACTCATCAAATAGACTTAACAAACTATAAGCTAAAATGGGCAAATGCAGACTACTAAAAATATTTTAGTACAAAATACTTCTTCTTGCTCTGACTGGTTTGGCTCAGTGGATAGAGCATCAGCCTGTGGACTGAAGGGTCCCAGGTTCGATTCCAGTCGAGGGCATGTACCTTGGTTACGGGCACATCCCCAGTGGTTGGGTGTTCAGGAGGCAGCTGATCGATGTTTCTCTCTCATCGATGTTTCTAGCTATCTCTCCCTTCCTCTCTTTAAAAAATCAATAAAATATATTTTTAAAATAATAATAAAATAAAATACTTCTTTTTGTTTTCAACAATCTTTCTTAAAGACTAGCTCAATTAATACTTGAAATGTATATAATTTTATTAACAAATGTCACCCCAATAAATTCAATAAAAATAAAAAAGGGCATACGATACACAGGAGTATATATAAAATCCAACTGGGAGTGTTATTGAAATGAGAACAGCTTATTAAGATAATAAAAATTAGAAAAATCCTAGCAAACAGAATATATATTAGGAAGCAAAACACATTAAGAAGTGCATAAAAGATTTTTTCATGAATTTTAGTTCTTTTCCTGAGCCTTTGTTGTTATATGTTAAAGGACTTTGTAAAGGTTGAAAACTAAAGTTTATTTTCTCTTTAGTTTCATTCTTTTCCACTGGCAACATCAGTTCTCTCTTTTTCTAGGCCCTCACTTCAGAAACACAGGGAACTAAAATGAAATGTCAGTTATATTCCCCTGATAGTACTTACATACACATTAGCATCACAATGAAGTCAAAATAGCTTAGGGTACAGTGTAGTTTATATACAGAAGCAACTATGAAGAGGAAAGGCATTCTGGGATGTTGACATTCTAAGAATTTTTCTCATTATTGTCATATAAACATTTTTATTAAAACAGCGATTCTCAACCTATGGGTCGCGACCCCTTTGGCAGTCGGATGACTCTTTCACAGGGTCGCCTAAGACCATCCTGCATATCAGATATTTACATTATGATTCATAATAGTAGCAACATTACAGTTATGAAGTAGCAACGAAAATAATTTTATGGTTGGGTCACAACATGAGGAACTGTATTTAAAGGGCCAGAAGGTTGAGAACCATTCAGGTGGAACAGAATACTTTAAATAACTAGCCAACTTTTTATTGCCTTTCCAAATTTTGAAATATTGAAGCATCAGCATAAACAGCACAGATAATGACTGAGCACCTGTTTCACATATGACACTATCTTTTGACTCTGAGGTTATGAAGCATGTTAGGCAGAAGCTAAAAATCCAGGTAGGTACACAGAACCTATATGTATATGAAATGAGTAACAAATCAACCATGGGATTTAGATAATAAAGAAATAAGATATAAAAGAAAAGAGTGAAGTCTTTGGAACAAAGCCAACCTTGATTTTTACTAGTAGGATGAGTTTGGATAGGTTACTTCACCTTTATTAATAAAATATTAGTAAGTAATAATAAATAAGGACTAAATAACAAAATTAAACCAGTTAATATACTTGGCATATAATAAAACCCAACAAATGCTGGCAGTTGTGGATGTCCTTGCTAATAGCTATAGCAACTCACTGATAGGTTGCAGAAGGTGCAGATAGTTTGTAACTTGGCCTCGAAAATCTGTCACAACTTACATGACAGCATCCTACACCTGTCACACTGTGTTCCCAGGGTGTATAGGAAGTGTCTCCAGGCTATGCTGAAATGTGTCAGTGTCACTCACCATGAAAAAGTATCCCCCTCTGTTTTCTCAGAGTATTCACCTGAGAAAACTTCTATGTACTTTCTCATCTTTTAAAAATATATCCTTTTTGTTTTCCAGCTTTGAGACCCAAGAATGTCTTTTTCAAGCAACCTGGGAGCCATCTTTTTGAAATGTTAAACCATCAAGGGAAATAGCACCTCATCTCCCAGTTCCTGTGGGAGGGTAGAAGCCCAATCTTAGTGGGCTCCTTGCTCCAATTGTGAAACTCTCTCCTGACATAAAGACATGAGAAGTTTGTTTTTCCTCCGGATGAACCCAATATGCTAAGATAGTCATTCCAATAATCAGGTGAAAGTACGATGAACTATGTGTGACAAATAGTGTTATTGAGCCCTCTTGAAGACTAGATATTATTTATCTTGAAAGCATGTATTGTAATGGGTTATATATGCTTGGCCACATTGGCGGGAACATACATATTTTTCTGCTTTGCAATGTGTTAGTGTATTGCATGTGATGCACATCACATCCTGGTGTAATGCTTATTCAGTAATACAAATTGTTTCTGTTTCCACTAAAGAAGAAGAAGGAGAGGAGGAGGAGGAGGAGGAGGAGGAGGAGGGGGGGGGGGGGACTCGGAGGAGAACGAAGATGAGGATGAGGACAAGAACAAGGACAAAGAAGAAAATCTGGAGGCCTTATATTCACAAATAAAACTGTGGGTGTTATTTTTGTGGAGGGGAATAATGCAAGGACAGTGAGAGGATGATGTGGGGCTTCATCTGTTGTGGAGTGCGAGTACTAAGTAGCCTGGTTTTCCTGGAATTAGGGTCCCATAAGTAAGTAATGGGTAAAACTGTGGGAGGTGTCATTGCCAGGCATGGGAATAAAAGAGTCAAACTAGTTTTGAGCAGGGAGGAGACATGGGTAAAGATATTGTTTTAAGGAAAGTGACCTAAAAACAGTATACAACATGTTTTGAAAATGGAAAGACATAAACCAATTAGGAGACTTGAGCAAAATTCATATAAAGGAAGTGCCTCTAAGAGATCTTTCCCTTTATAGGGCTGGAGATACCTTATAAAAATGCCTCTAATGATATTCTGACAACTCAGGGAATTCCACCAGACTTTACTTCCTACTATCTACTTCAGACCCATTTCTTCAAGTCTTATGTCCCTTACTTCCATCATTTTATGTTGACTTACATTCTCACATTACAACACCTTTGTGAAGGTGTCTTAGAGGGTTGGCTGCCTGGTCTCAATTTGGGCTTCACCATAGGAAGCAACCTACTGAATTATGCTTGACCACCTACACCATCCCATTCTTCCCTCATAGTTGAGAAACCTCTAGAGCTTTGGAGACTTGCAATTCTGAGTGGATGGATCAAAATGAAGAATTGTGACTAATTTGATGGAGATAAATAGAGAACAGCTAAAGCTGACTTCAGTAATTCAAGCATAATTGACTGGGAAAAAAAGTATGTCTTGCTGGCACATAGAGATGAGGAAATAAGTCTTGGGGGGAAATGTCATGTTCAAGGAAGAAGATTTGAGGAGCATCTCAATGAGCCTCCTAAAGAAAGACTTCTGTGACAGAGAATCAAGGACTAAGCCCACATCCAGGGTCAGGAGAAAGAAGTATAACCAGCAAGGACTGACAAAGCCAAGACAATGAAAGCCAAGAAAAGAAAATAAATCAACAAAGGCACTGAAAACAATGGCAATGGTCAATAAGAATAAAGACTGATGGAAAAAGGGGTTACCTAATACTTTAATTTCCCAAAACATTGCCTATTGGTTTAACAGTAAATAATATAATGGTAGTCTGAAAGCAAAATGACTATTAGTTCCAACATTATCTCTAATCTTAAAATGTGTCTCTACTGGAAGCTTCATATTACATGTGATGCACATCACTGTTAGTTTAGCTCATTTTAAAAATTTAAATATATATCACATCATTAAAATAACAATATCTATATATATAAAAAGCTAATATGCTAAGTGTCCCTCCGACTGTCCAACTGATCACTATGACACACACTGACCACCAGGGGGCAGATGCCCAATGCAGGAGCTGCCGTGACACGCACTAGCCATTTACAAAGAAACAGCACCATGGGTCTGGAGCCCACAAAGCAACACTCAACTTCCCCCAAGTGGGACACAGGCCCCGCCACCACCCCAAGCGACACTCCACCAAATTGCAGCTGACGCTGCCAAGACCCTATGGTGAAAAATGTGGCTCACAGCCCAGCCCAGCCCGGAAACGGTGGCTGTGGGTGCCAGGTAATGATGTCAGGAAGCAATGCCCAGCTTCCTCTCCCTAGCGACTAGATCCCTTGCAGTTTCTTCAGCCCAGGAACACAACTTTCTTTATAGCCAGGTGCAGACACTTTACACTTTAACCAAATGTCCGTGAAGCGTTTTTTTCACCCTTTGTTCTCTCTGTGTGATCTACAATAATAATCTGCTTCGTGTTGATTTTAACTGCTGTGCTGCTGACAATTACCTGAAAGAGAAGTTGGAGTGCCTCACTGTGCTGGAAAAAGTTTAGCTAAATCAGAAAGCAAGTCTAATTAAGCAAGTTTATCTATAAATTTAAAACTCTCACTGGCACCAATCTCAAGTGTGTAAAATATAAAACTCTCGCTGGCACCAATCTCAAGTGTGTGTTTCCATCTGTCATTGTAGATTGTGAATTTGGTTGACACTTGTTATAGAGAAAGGGTGAATAGTGATATTAAAATATTTCTTTTAATTAATTTCCTTTCAATGTGCATGAATTTGTGCACCAGGCCCTAGTCATATATAAAATGACTCCAAGTATTTTTCTTTTTTCCAAATAAAAGGAAATTAGACTTGCCCTGGCCGGTTTGGCTCAGTGGATAGACCGTCAGTCTGAGGACTCAAGGGTCCCAGGTTTGATTCCAGTCAAGGGCATGTACCTTGGTTGCGGGCACAACCCCAGTAGGGCGTGCGCAGGAGGCAGCTGATTGATGTTTCTCTCTCATCATTGTTTCTAACTCTCTATCCCTCTCCCTCCTCTCTGTAAAAAAAAATCAATAAAATATATTTTTTTTAAAAAGGAAATTAGACTTTAGTATTTTCACTAGACTATTAAAAATACATCTATTTTGTCTGTTGGTAATTTCAGTTTTTCTAATCTTTCCTCAAATCATCCAGTTTATGATTTAAGCACTGTAGCCTATGGTTTTCTTTCTCCACTTAAACTCACTTCTTCCACAGTGATGTCACATAGGGTTATACTTTAATTATATGTCATAGAAACGTTCTTTTTTTCTAGACCCATTCTAAACAAGCCATGCTAAAGATTCCTACATTGCAAATGTTTGTTTCAAAAAGTCTCTCCATTTCTTTCCCTTATTTTGGCCTCCCATTGTTTAATCTATTCAATTTAATCTAATTGAATAATAAATCAATTATGGTTATTTTCTATGTTTTCATTATTTCTATTTATGGTATGCTATATTACTGTAGGGAATGTCATCTGTACTATTTATCAAATTTGATGCTAGAACTTCTCTTTTCTTCAAATGTAATACATTTATATTCCTTTATCTTTAAATGTAATTTTTATTATGATGTTTAAAACACATTTTCAAAATAAATGGTCTGCACTATGGACTGGATTTTTAAGTTCTTTTCAGAATAAGACTACTGGCAGATTGTGAACTTGCCCAAATACCCAAATTCCCACTTTCTCTTTAAATGCTCTCATAGCCTTAGGCAGACATGAAGCCAGAACAACACATCAAATTCTGCACTGCCTCTTGGTAAATCCTATATAATAAAAGCCTAGGTGGCATCGCATGACATCATCACAAGATGGTCACCACGACATCATCACAAGATGGCCACCAGAATATGGCCATCACAAGATGGTCACCACAAGATGGCCAGCAGGGGAGGGCAGTTGGGTGTGACCAGGCTGGCAGGAGAGGGCAGTGGGGGTGACCAGGCCTGCAGAGCAGGGCAGTTGGGGGCAATCAGGCTGGCAGGGGAGCAGTTAGGAGCAATCAGGCAGGCAGGCAGATGAGCGGTTAGGAGCCAGCAAGCTGAGCTGAGGGACACCCACCCTCCCCCCCGCATGAATTTCATGCACCAGGCCTCTAGTAATAATAATAACTACCATTTGTTGGGAGCCACTAAGTGCCAGGCAATAGGCTAGGGCTTTACTTGCATGAGTAAGTTTATTTTATTTAAACTTCCCTACTTCTTAACAGAAAGAGTGATATCATTATTCTTTTACAGAAAAGGTAGCTGAAGCTCAAAAAGGCTAACATTGTGGTCGATGGCACCACAAGTTATTGGTGGAACCTACATTCAACCCAACTTTGCTGAAATTCAGGATCCATGCTTTCTATTATACACACACGCTTCCCTACAATAATCATCCTAACATTTGAAAAATAGTTCTAAATACCCAATGTAAATATGTTTAAATCTTGTAGTTTTAAATGGCCAAGTTATATGATACCAAAACAGAAATTATTATCAACCTGAATTTACTTAAGTAAACACTTCTAAATAAGTTGTATTAAAGAGTATGTAGTTCATCAAACCTTCAAATATGTAATTTAAATATTTGAACAAGTTTGTCAAATTATTTATTTGAAATCAAGCACTTTTCTCTGTGATCCAGTGGAGTAGATATTTTCATTATGCTTGCTGTAACTTATCTTCTCTATAAAATGAGATTACAAAGCTGCTTAACAGTATCTATATCCTACTATAATCTGCATGATGTTCTGCTCAGTGTTGGCACTCTGTTGGTACTTAATAATCAAGGGGTTTACACCAAAGAAATAAGCAGAGAGAAATAACTAGCATTCAAACTAGAAGCATGCAGCAGAAAATTAGTACATGAGAATGGCTCAAGAAAAAAGATAAAAGGGTGGGGGCAGGATGGGATAAATGGGTGGTATCAATTGAAGTGCCCAAAAATATCATTGAAAATTCCAAAACAGTATTTCAGACCAAGATGTAGTTTTCCATGAAAATAATCAATTTTATGATTTTTAAAATATCCTTACATACAGGAAGGTATTTTGCATGTCATCAATTCTAAGACTCACTTCTTTCACGTTTTACCATTTCTCAAGGTAGATATATCTCACACCTAATGGTATATCATAATTGTACCACTAAGAAAAAAATGTTGACAATTATGATATTCCATTAGGTGTGGTAGCCAGTATCCAAGATGTCTCCCAATGACCCCTACCTCCCAGCATTCACAGCCTTGTGTATCCCCTCAAACATTGTGCAGGGGTTGTGCCATATCACCAACAGAATATGACAGAAATCAGAGTATGTCATCCAAGAGGAGGTTATAAAAGACACCACTGTTCTGTCTTGGTTTCCCTCACCTCACTCACTTTGGGCTTTGGGGGAAGTTAGCTGCTATGTCATGAACAATGCTATGGATAGCTCACGTGGTAAGAAACGGAGGTATTTTGTTAACAGCCAGTGCGGAACTGAAGCTTCTCCCCAACAACCCCATGAGTAAGCCACCTTGGAAGCAGACCTTCCAGCCCTGGCCAAACATCAGGTGACTGCAACCTGGCTGACACTTGGACTGCCACCTCATGAGAGACGCTCAGCCAGAATGACCTACCAATTCCTGACCCCCAGAAACTGTGTGCAATAATAAATGTTTGCTGTTTTAAACTGCTAATTTTGGAAATAACTTGTTATTCATCAACACATAACTAATATGGATTCAATGAAATAGAATAAAGGAGGATTTGTGGGAAGCATTTGTCTAAAGAACTCTTTTAAAGTACTGTAAGTCTACTCCCCACCATCACCAAACAAAGCTGAGAGGATACGGAGGTGCCTGCCCCTGGTTTCGAATCCTTGAAAGGGGCTTTAAGAGTGCCAGTCAGAGGGGATAATATGCGATCGCTGTAGTTGGGTATACACTGAACCGGAGGCTGACTTCCACCTGACAAAGCCAATAAGCAAGAAATCACGGTTGCTCCACTGGCAGGAAAAAGGGAGCAGTGACCACCTTGGCTTGACCTCAAGACCCCAAGTTTGTCAAGCCAAAGGATACGGAGATAAGTTCCCGAGGTGGGATCGAGCCCACAACCTTGCCATGTGCCCTTGACCAGAATCGAACCCAGGACTCTCAGTCCACAGGCTGAGGCTCTATCCACGAAGCCAAACCGGCTAGGGCTCTGCATCTCCTTTAAAAATATTAAATTTTCATACCACATTTGGCACCTGACAAATTCCAACACCCACAGATTTTGCTGGTGTGATTCTGTATTTGATATTTTTACAGTTCCTTGTTCATGGTTCTGCACATGTTTTATGATTTTTATTGTTTGTTCATAAGCATAGGAATTTTATCTGTGGGACTTCACTGAGTTTATAAATATTTCCTTCAGAGAGATTTGCCTTTGATTTTGCTTGGGGCCTAGGAACAGCCAAAGCCTGAGGGAACTTTAGCTTTTAGCTGAAGGGTTTTCAGTCCCTAAGAGCAAGGATTTAGGCAAACATATCAGTTGAGGGCAGGCTTCATGGAGACTTCTCAAGAAACACATTTCTTCCTGCTTCACACAGAGCCACGGCGGAGGCAGGCAAGAATGCCCACATAATCCCCAGGAGGCAAGAATCTTTCTGGTTTCCCCACGGAGGTTGTGGAGAATCTAGCTTTAGGGATCAGTCTTCCACCTTGTACAAATCCCACGACTGTTTTCCCATGCCCTTTTCAGAGGTCATTAAAATAATTCTGTCCCTTGCCCTCCTGATTCATGCCTTCTTGTTATTTCTCCAGTAATTTCCCTTATTTTCCTATAGGTCCGTGGTTGGCAAACCGCGGCTCGCGAGCCACATGCAGCTCTTTGGTCCCCGCGGCTCGCGCCACATGCGGCTCTTTGGCCCCTTGAATGTGGCTCTTCCACAAAATACCACGTGCAGGTGCGCACATACAGTGTGACTGAAACTTCGTGGCCCATGCGCAGAAGTTGGTATTTTGTGGAAGAGCCAGTATTTTGTGAAGGGGCCAAAGAGCCGCATGTGGCTCGTGAGCCGCAGTTTGCTGAGCTGCAGTTTGCCAACCACTGCTATAGGTTATCTAAACATTAATTTAAAATATTTTCTAGGAATTGTAGATATTCTTTACAAGAAGGGTTACTTCAGACATCTATAACATCATATTATCAGAAATAGAAGTCCCCAAATCTCTAAACAGTGATATTTCTGGCACTTCTGCACAATATCAGGCAGTGTTGAAGGAACTGTTCTCACTGAACTAAAATGCCATCCAGCAAGCACCCTCCTTTCCTATTTTAGCACGGGGACGGACTTTCTTCTGAGCACAGTGCGGCCCAGCATTGAGGAGGCGATAGAGAGATGATAGAACTTGCCCTCGTTTTTTCACTAACAGTTATGACTTGTTTCTCTGCCATGAACAACAAAGAAAAAGTGTTCTGCTGTTTCAAAAACAGAAACGGCACATTTATCAGAGTCCTTCTACAATATAAAACTAAGGAGTTATTTCTTAATAATATGGCATAATTCTTAACACAAATTCTCCTCACAAATGTTCTCCATGTAGAAGATGCATTCACAGTAATCAGAATGCAGCCCAATGCTAGTATTTCTGTATTAAATGATAAGAAAATGACTGTGCATCATTGTTATCTCCAAATAGACTGTGGCTCCTTTTTCATTTCCAAGATGCAAATTCTACCCTCCATTGAATTTATTGCATAAATTAAATAGCATTTACCAACGTTTTTGTGGTTTTGAATTTTTCTTTTGTTTTCAGCTTTGGAAGACTTTTGAGGAGGGAATCACTACATATGAATAATAATATTCAAAAAGGATTAAAAAATACTGCTTTCCTCCATTTTGTATATTACCAGTCCTTTCTTTGGCAACATTATCTGGGCCTGCCACTTGCTCCTCAGCACAATTGAACACATAATTACTATGTAAATTTGGATTTCCACATGCTTCCAGAGGAACATAGATCATTTGGTATTGGGGATTTTGAAGCATTAATCATTTGGAATATGATATATTTGACTCAATCTGCAAAATAAAGATAATTCTTATCTGCCTTGCAGGGTTTAGTGTTAGGATTAATTACTTAATTTTGGATAAGCAATTTGAACATAAAGAACATTAAATAAATAAAGGTACATCCTAATATTAAAACAGAAATTATTGAGCCATCTGCAAAGAAGCACAGAGATATCCCTTATTATTAGTCTATTATTATTGCTATTATGTTTATGATTAGATTATATCTATATATAAAACCCTAAGCAACCCGTCGACCAGTTGCTATGACGTGCACTGACCACCAGGGCACAGACTCTCAATGCAGGAGCTGTCCCCTGGCGGTCAATGTGCTTCCACCGCGGGAGTGCCACTCAGCTGACAGATGGGCACCAGACCCCAGGATCATGGCTGGCAAGCACAGCTTCAGCATGAGCCTCTCCTGCCTCCACAGCAGCGCTACCAAGTGGCAGCAGCAGCAGGCACAGCAGAGCTGGATGAGTGGGAGCAGCGTGGCGCCCCGCCCAGGCTCAGGCTCCTCCCTGGCCGCCTGCCGCTTTGTGCACTACTACATCCCTCGGGGAATGTCAGACCGAAGCGATAGGGCCAGAACTTGCAGTCCAACATTCCCCCCGAGGGATCCCAGATTGCGAGAGGGTGCAGGCCAGGCTGAGGGACCTCACTGGTGCACGAATCCATGCACCAGGCCTCTAGTGATCTAATAATTTCTAGATTTTTTTTTAAAGTAAGCCAGTAAGTAGAACTTTTTCTTCAAGACTTGATACTCACATAAGTGTTTTCCTTTCTTCACAAAAGTAGCACCAAGCATATGATTACCATTAAAATCAGATTGCCTAATACTATGATATTGACTGATTTCATAAAATACTGTGATATGGCTCAGATCATTAAAATACATTTTTTATGGAGAAAGTATTGAGAAGAAATGGTAAGTCTCTTTTAACAATTACTTGCTTAATCTGTATCCATATATATTCCTGGACATATAAAAAATACTCAAGAAATAATTATTGATTGAAAATCAATATTCAGTAAGAAGAGAGAAAAGAATAGAACAAACATAACTGATCTCTATTATTAAATGTTTCATTGGCTCCTCATTTTCGATAGCATAAAGTATGAATTCATTAGCATGTTCCTAAGACTTTATCTTTTTGTACTGTCTCATTCTCAAACCTCAATTATTCTTTCATTCAACAGATGCTTTTAAAACAATTATTTATTGAGCATCTACTATGTACCAGTCCCTTTGTTAAGTGCTGGAAATACAAAAGGAAGAGGAAAGGAGAGGGAGAATTCCTGAAAACACAAAACAAATGGTTAATCATGTACACAGCATAGTTGTGTCAGGGACTACTACCAGGGTTACTACAGGATGCAATGAAGGCATATAACAGAAAGCCTAATCTGATGGGCAGAAAAACTGTTCTTACAAAAGTGTCATTTAAACTAAGACATGAAGAAAGTAAATTATCCAGGCACAGTTGCAGAGACATTAAGAGGCACAGGTGACAGTTTATGGGAAGGCTCTGAGGGGACAGGAGCCGTGTACAGGAGAGGAAAAGAAAGGAAGTGGCTGAAAATGAGGTCACAGAAGTGTGCAAGGGCCTACTTAGAGAAGTCTTGAACACAAATGTAGCACCTTATCTTAAGAGCAACAAAAAAAGCATTTGAAGTATTTGAAGCAGTAGTGTGAAATAGTCACATGTGCTTTTTTATTTATTGATTTTAGAGAGAGAGAGGAAGGGAGAGAGGGAGAGAGAAAAAAACACACATTAATTTGTTATTTCACCTATCTATACATTCACTGATTGATTTCTATATGTGCCCCGACTAGAGATCAAACCTTCAACCTTGGCATATGGGAACCACGCTCTAACCAAGTGAGCTATTCAGGCAGGGTTCACATGTCTGCTTTTTAACAATCATTCCAACTGTGGTATAAAGAAAAATCTGACAGACAAGAATAAAAGCCAGGATATTAATGTTAAAAGGCTAAAATATTTTTGCAGTAGCTTAGACTAGAAAAGGTGTTAGGAAGAAAAGAAAGGAGGAAGAGAAGGAGAGAGGAAGGGAGGGAAGGATAAAGGGAAAGAAAGGTAAAAGAAAGCTCTTAATTTCAAAAGTCAACTGACAATCTAGAAAAGTTAATTTCTATCATATTAGGCAAAGAGCTAATCCCACAATATACAGTTTCTACAAATCAATAAAAGACTAACATCTCAATTTTTGAAATGAGCAAATGATGAATAGCAGTTTATAGAAAGGGGAATACAAGAGTTAAAAACATGAGCATATGTTCATAATAAGAGAATTAAAATTAAAATAATATTATTTTGGGATATTTTTCACTTGTAATTTGGGCAACATTGAGGGCTTGAGTGAATTCTAGTTGGGGAGGTTAGGTAAATGTAACCTGATAAAATAAATAGGGTTTCTGCTCAAAATTTTATATTCTGGTCACTGAAATTCACATTCTCCTCTCACATATAAGACATATAAAAACCCTGTAGTAAGTCAACCCAAGAACCTCCTGGGCAGGGCCCCGGGTTGGGGGCTCAATCCCCAGTTGACATGTGCAGGAGGCAGCTGATGGATGTTTCTCTGTCACCAATGTTTCTATCTCTCTATTTCTCCCTTTCCCTCTCTCTAACATTAATAAAAAATATTTTTAAAAAACCCTGTAGTAAAGAAACTTTCTTTAACTTGGCTTAACCTGTTTTGTGGATTCTTCCAACAGCAAACTCTAAATTGGGAGATTGGGATGCAGGAAGCTAATTGAGGATTGGTCTTCTCTGGGAGCCAGGTGCTGCTAGAGAACTGCACTCACTATTGCAGTAGGGATGACAGAAGAGCACAAGCCAATTGATGGCCCTTAACCCTTAGACAAAAAATGCATAATTTCCATAATGGGCAGCAAGGACAGATTCACCTGACTCACAGGGATCCGTGGATATGGCAAAACACAGAATTCCTAGGAAGCAGGTAATTGGACAGCCATTAAGGAAATCCTTAATTTGTATAACCAAAGATCATGAATGGATGAGCAGAAGGATGAAGTCAGTCCTCCCAAAATTCTGATTCCATGCCATATTTGCAGACCTGAGCCAATTCCCAGACCCAGAATTCACTCACTGAAAGCGGCTGTGTGACAGCCGGAGGATTGCAACATACCATGGAAAGTCTATGTAGTAGTAATTCCCCAATCCTTCCCCCAAAGGATTGTATAAATTTACTCAGTAAATGACACACTGGAAAAAGAGAATGCCCACATCTTTTGAGACTGTTGTACACTGACACTTTCATTCAACTGATACTTTTAAAGTGCCATCATGGAGATGAGGTAGTAAATGGAGTCCTGGCCAAGTCTGTCTCATGGTTTGCATTCACATTAGACAGACAAAAATATTGATTCACCGTCTGGGCCCAGGGCTATAATCCTTTAGCCCCCTCTTATAATGAAGGCACCCAGACCATCTGAACATTCTACAGAGCATCACCTTAATTTACTGCCCTGATGAGATCATATAAATTCAGACCTGATTAGCAAGAAGTGACAAGCATTCTAGGCACCATAGTAAGCCTCATCTGCTTCAGAAGAGGAGAGATAAACCCTACAGAGATTCAAGGGTCTGTCTCAGTAAAAATTTTAAGGGTCCAGTTGTCTCAGTCATGCTCAACCATCCTCTTCAAATTAAAGAGCAAGTTATCCGTTTCATACACATTGCCACTAAGAGAGAAACACAACACTTCTTAGGCCAATTTGGGATTTTAATGCACCATTCTGCATTTGAAATATAGCACCCACCTATTTATTGGATGATGAAAAAGACGGCTAGATTTGACCTGCTCCCAGAGCACTTTTGTGCCTAACTTTTTACTGTTCTCCTATCCTTGACTCCTTCACCCCCCTCTCTCCTGAAAGCACTCCCACAATAAGTCACTAACATAAGGAACCCCATCGTTGACTCTGCCACAGTTTTCTCACTCCTTCCTACTATTATCATCCCTTCGCTCCAGAGAAGAACTTTGAGGATTAAGATGGATGATAAGATTAAATCTCTAAGTATTGCATATTTTAATCCATGAAGGAATCTGCTTTTAGCCCCAAAATTTCTATATTCAAACATTTCCTGAGTTTCAGGTATTTGTTTTCATATGAGAATAAAAAGAAAACTTTAAGAGAGATCTGATCTCCAAAATGTAAATCTAAGTGGGAATACACATTCATGTAACTTTCCTATGAATTGTTTGAAAAAGATAGGTATTTTAAGACATTTAACTACCAGTTTAGTACAGACACGGGATGGTCAGAGTGGATATCAGCTCTAGACTAACTGCAGCCATACCCAGATACGTAAACTGAATATGAGGCCTGGTCAACAGAACATATCAAAATCCTCAAAAATGTGTTTAATCTTTCAATTGTAATTTCCATATTTAATAATTTATTAGAGGAATTATGGGTGTATATAAAGGTATATATTATATATACACACATGTACATTCAATACAGTGTTTTTGTGATATAAGAATGTTGGACAGCCCTAGCTGGTTTGGCTCAGTGGATAGAGCGTTGGTCTGAAGACTGAAGGGTCCTGAGTTTGATTCCAGTCAAGGGCACATGCTCAGGTTGTGGGCTTGATCCCCAGTAGGAGGTGTGTAGGAGGCAGCCAGTTGATGATTATCTCTCATCATTGATTTTTCTATCTCTTTCTCCCTCTCCCTTCCTCTCTGAAATCAATAAAATTATATATATATACTAGAGTCCCGGT
>NW_006293533.1:306869-320613 GCF_000327345.1 Myotis davidii
GCCCCAGCTCTTCAGCCTCCATTGCTGAAAGCAGGTTTCTGGCCTTTGTTTACCTTCTGTATTTGAAACAATGTTGCGATCCTGCTGGCTGAAGCCTGGTGGACTAAAGCAGGTTTCTGGGGTTTTGTTTAGCTTCTATATTTGTAACATAGTCTTAGAGTTGCAGCTCAGAGGCCTGCAGCGGCAGGCGAATAACGTTGGAGTCCTCCGTCACTGATGCAAGCAAGCCTCATGTTTGATTTAAGCTGCCTGGCTGCCGGCTGCCATCTTGGCTGGCAGTTAATTTGCATATTGCCCTGATTAGCCAATGGGAAGGGTAGCAGTCGTACGCTAATTACCATGTTTCTCTTTTATTAGATAGGATAATGTTGGACATAATCTAACCAATAATATGGAATTGTTGAAAAAAATACAATATGTTCACACAAATGGAGTATCATATAGTCATTTCAGGTATAGGTCTACGATATTAAAATATTTTTCATGCTAGATCTCTATAAGAAACAGGCAAATCACAAAAGACATTATTGAATGTTCCAATTTAAGAATGTATATGCATATGAGTGTGTGTTTGAAAATACACAAAGAGTTAGTGATGATTATCTCTGGAGAAATGTGATAATTGGTGTTTTCCTCTTTGTATTTGTGATTTTCTGCAATAAATATTGATTTAGTAATGGTGAAGGGGAAGAAATAAAGCAAAGCATTACAGAGAAATAAAAACATCATATTTAATTATTAATAGTGATGGATGAATCATCAAAAAAAGTTGAAATGTATTTGGTATACTTATTAAAGAAGGCAGATTCATATTAAATATTAAACTATTCTATTTAGTTGAATAAGCTTCATTTTTATAAAGAAAACCTCATTCTTCAGCAATGCCAGGTGAAGGATATGGGGTATATTTGTGTGTGCATATTTGCATGGATATGACATGGACATGAATGTGTGTGCCTATCTGTTTATTCTACAGAGTAAACCTGGGACTCCCTAGGCTTTTTCACTTAGCCATAGAGAATATCGTACCTTGAGGGCAATGATCTGATTCATCCCACACCCTGCACTGGAATTGCTAAAATATTCTTATTGTTATTTTGCTATAAGCATCGAGTTCATAGAGGAACTCGTGCTTCTACAGTTCCCCTCAGTTTAGGTCAAAGATACCTACTCTTGCATAACATAGTTACAGAAACCATGTGAACCTTTTAGCCACAAAGCTTGTATCCCAAAGACAAGCTATTTCACAACAGAAATTTCAGGCTTCAAACTGCAGCTTTCATAGCTCATAAGGTTGTGTAGATTGCTTTTCAGTTACGCCTAGAAAGATGATGTGCAGAGGACTTTGTCTTCTTTATCTTTTTTTTTTTAATAGTCTCAGCCTTACTGACTACCAGAGCACAGAACAAGCATTTTCCTAAACAGAGGTATTTCCCAAATCCTTCAAAAGCATTGTCCTTTTTCAAAGCAATCTTATGCAAGGTCACAGCAATCTCATATGTCAGAAAAAGACTCTAGTGGTTTAGAAAACAAGGACTAAGGCGTCAATCAGATCAGACACCACCCACACTGGAGGACAAAGCTGAAGCAGTGCCGGGAGCCAGTCCAAGGTCACCCCTCCGAGAAAGGTTGTTTCCCCAGGTAGGGATTTTCCCCTGAAGTTAGGGAGGGAATAAAACCTCTTAACTGCCAGGCAGGTAATTAATCACTTTAACTACAAACAATCATGCTTAAGCTACATAATCTTTACTCCCTGGAATGGAGATAAGAAATGCCCTAACCTTTGGATAGAGATTGATAGGATTAGAATCAACTGGTATAAATACAGATGCAACAAGACAACAGCACGCAGACCTCAGAACGCAGACCTCAGAAGGCAGATCTCAGAAGGCAGACAACAGAGGCAGACCTCAGAAGACAGACCTCAGAAGGCAGACCTCAGAAGACAGACCTTAGAAGACAGAACTTAGAACACAGAACTTAGCAGACAGGACCTACACAGAACCTAGAACTTCGCTGGAGAGAACATGGCAAAAGATCCTGGACTGAAACTGACTACAGAAATTGGCAAGAGAACCCGGCTACAGAACCTGGCGACTGAACCTGGCTGGAGAACCTAACCCGAACCTGGCTGGAGAACCTAGCGAGAGAACATGGCCACAGAACCTGGCTGGAGATCCTAACCAGAACTTCGCTGGAGATCCTGACTAGAACTTGGCTAGAGATCCTGCCTAGGCTGCTGATCAACTGAACGTTGTCTCCGTGTCATTCCTTCTTCGCAGACTCCGTCCACACCTTTGGGGACCCCTGGACCTGCTGGGGCTGGACCCCAGCAAAGCAGAAGAGAAGACGCACAAGCAGCATATTTAGGGACCATTCTGGTTTCTTCTATTGTCCCCACTGAAGGCTCTCCTGCTGTTTCCTGGTCTTTTGCTAATGAAATAAAACAGTAGTAAATTCCACTAGAAGCCTGAAAAGATTTTTATTTCAATCTAGGAACACAAAAGGAGGTCTCCTTGTGAGTTATTAAAGTATAGAGACAAAAATCAAACAGGCTCTGTAGAAACTGTCACATTCCTTAGGAAATGCTGGTGGAAGCCAAATCAGTCTCTGTCTCCTCTAAACAAATGAAACTAATGCTTTGTTTCTCCATTTTACCCTTGATCAATTTAGCACCAAAAGCAGAAGCATTAGTGGCATTTTTCAAAGAAAATCACAGCTATAGTAAGCAGTGCCAGAAGATATATTTGGTCTACCTTGATTTGAATATGAAGGAACTTGTCACGATAATAACCTACATAATGTCACTTTTAAGTTCATCCATATTCTTAAAATATTTCAAGCTTTCTTATATCTCAAATCTATATATATATATATATATATATAAATATTGAAAAAAGCCAAAAGGAAAAACACCTTACCTACAGAGGAGCAAAAAATGGTATTTAATTTGACTTTTCTTCAGAAACCATGCAAGTAAGAAGAGAGTGACGTTACTTTTCTTATAAAAATTTTAAATATATTAGAAATATATAAGTTAATTTAACCCTCACAACAACTATGAGATAAGGATCATTACTGTCCCTATGTCAAAGAAAGAAAAGGTACCTGGAGGTTAATTAGTTTCCTAAGGTCACACAGAATTAGCAGGGAGCTCTACCAAGTTCTTGAAGTAAAGATTGGAGGAAAACACTCTTGTGCCTCTGTCATGGGGAGGGGAAAGAATCCATTTTGAAATCAACAGCAATTCTGTTGTTAATGAGACATGCCCTCAGGAGAAACTACTTTACCCTAAACTACTGTGACTTTATCAGAGCCTAATCTTCTTGGGGGAAGAAAACTAGCCACTCAAACAGCAACTCCAGCCTCCTCTAGCCATCATGTCCCACCTAAAAAAAGGGGAGGGGGGAGACTAAAAAGTCTAAAGTCTGCAGACCAGGGGTGCAGGCTCACTAAATGACTGAGACCTATTCAAAGGACTATATAACACTGCCCCTGCCCCCCACACCTTACTGTCAGACCACTAAAGGTCTATTTACAGAATTTAAAACAGCTATGATTAATATGCTAACAGCTTTGATAGAAAAGAGCAGACAACATGAAAACGGATGGGTAATGTAAGCAGAGAAAAATTCTAAGAAACTATCAAATAGAAATGTTAGAGATAAAAAAAACACTATAACAAATGAATAATGACTTTAAATGGGCTCATTAGTAGACTAGACACAACTGAGAAAAGAATTTCTGAGCTTAAGGTTAAATCAATAGAAACTGAAAAGCAAAGATTAAACAAAAATTCTAAAAAATAGACAGAATATCCAAAAACTATGGGACAACTACAAAAATGTATGATACATAATGGGACTCTCAGAAGGAGAACAAACCAAGAAAGTAACAAAAGCAATATTTGAAGTAATGATAACTAAGAACTTCCACAAATTGACGTCTGACACCAAATTACACAGATCCAGAAAGCTAAGAGAACATAATAGAAGTACAAGATAAATGGACAAAAAAGAAACCTACACACCTTAGTATATCATTGTCAAATGCAGAAAATCAAAGGTAAAGAAAAAAATCTTGTTAAATCAATTATATCTCAAATTTCAATGTCTATATATACTAGAGGCCTGATGCATGAAATTCATGCGAGGATAGGCCTTCCTTCCCCTGGCTGCTGTCACCAGCTTCCCTCTGGCACCCAGGACCCAGGCTGGCCTCCCTCTGGCTGCCAGCAGGCACTCGGGATGCGGGCTTCCCTCCAGCTCTGGCTTCATCTGAAAGGACATCTGGAATGACGTCCGAAAGGACATCTGGTATTTAATTTGACTTTTCTTCAGAAACCATGCAAGCAAGAAGAGGGTGAAGCGAAATATTTCAAGCATTGGAAGGAAAAAGAAAATACCAACCTAGAATTCCATATCCTGTGAAATTGCCCTTCAAAAGTAAAGAATAAATAAAGACTTACTCAGACAAAATTTGAGGGAATTTGTTGCCTCCAAAGAAATGTTATGAGAAGTTCTTCAGAGAGAAGGAAATGACAAAGATCAGAAACTCAGATCTACATAACAAAAGAGGAATAGGAAAAGGACTAAGTAAAGGTAAGTAAAACCTTTTACTTTTCTTATTTTTAATTGATCTAGCAGATTACAGTTTGTTCAAAATAATAATAGCAACAGTATATTAGATGATTATTGCTTTTGTATTGGTGAAATGAATGACAGCCATGATACAAGGGCAGGGAGGAAGAAATGAGGAATACTTGCTGTATTAATCAGGACTCTCCAGAGAAACATAACTCATAGGATTAAAATCCTATTGGTTTACACAATTATGGAAGCTAAGAAGTCTCAAGATCTATCATCTGCAAACTGAAGACCCAGGAGAGACAATGGTGTAATTCAGCCTGAGTTTAGTCTGAATCCTAAGGCCTGGGAACAAGGGGAGCTGATGGTGTAAATCCTAATCTAGGGCAGGAAAAGATAAGATTATATGTCCTAACTCAATCTGTGATGCAGCATGGACCCTTCCTTCTTCTACCTTTTGTTCTATTTAGGCCCTCAGTGAATTGGAAAATGCCAACACATATTGAGGAGAACTACTTTACTGAGTCCACCAATTCAAATGTTAATATCATCTTGCAGCATCCTCACAGATACACTGTTCACTCCACCCTGGTAATTCCCTGAGACCCCACCCCATCCAATTTGCAGCCCACCCAAGCTGTTTACAGCAGCTTTTCTATATGAATGGGCTGTCCTGGCTCAGGCTTCAGACTGCTAAAATCTCTCAAACAATCAGCAGCTGGCATCAGTGCACCCCAAACTTATCAATAAAAGGCCCAAGACCCAGCACTACCACCAGCCTGCCTTGCTTCACAACTGGGCCTCGCCTGGGCACTTACAAGCCCAATACAAGTAGCATCCATCTACAGACCTCTCTGTAGCTCCTGCCAGATGGCCCTAGACAGTGGCTGACTTTGCACCTCCTGGGCAGCCCCAGAGCCAGTGTACCTCATGGACAGCTTCAGACTATACCAGAATAAAATGCTACACATCCATGAGCAACACACTCAAGATACAGACTCAGTGAGCACCAAAGACCCACTGAAGCAAGTCCTGCTTCATAAGGGTGTCTCCTGCACAGCTGCTCTTACACTGTAGTTGTAGCTGGTCCTCACAGCGAATTGGCCTGGAGGTCAATTTCTCCCAGTGACACCAACAGCAATCAAAGCTCAACTGCAACAAGACTGTGCACACAGCCTTCACAGGGATGCACCTAGAGTGCCCAGCTCAGGTGACTGAGAAGGCTGAGCCACTGGGCCCTACAGGACACCTACCACACAAGGCCACTCTACCAATTCCAGGAGACATAGCAGCTCTTCCTAGCACATAGAAACAAACACAGGGAAGCAGCTAGAGTGCACAGATAAAGAACTAAGTCACAAATAAAAGAAATGGAAACAAGCAAACTACAGGATACATAGTTCAAAACAATGGTTGTAAGGTTGCTCAAGAATCTTAATGAGAGCTTCAGGGGACTTACTGAGAGCTTCAAGGAACTTAGTGAGACTGTCAAAGATCTTAGCGAGAATTTCAAAAAAAGGACCAGTCAGAAATTAAGCATACACTAACTGAAATACAGAATAATTACAGGTATTCAACAATAGAGCAGAGGATTCTCAGACTCAAATCAATGATTTTGAATATGAGAAAGAAAAACACCCAATCAGAAGAGCAAAAAGAAAAAAGAGTCCAAAAATTTGAAGATAGTGTAAGGAGCCTCTGGGACAACTTCAAGTATACCAACATCTAAATTATGGGGGTGCCAGAAGGAGAAGAGAGAGAGCAACAAATTGAAAAGCTATTTGAAGAAATGACAGAAAACTTCCCCTACCTGATGAAAGTCATAGACTTATAAGTCCAGGAAGCACAGAGAATCCCAAACAAGAGGAACCCAAAGAGGACCACACCAAGACACATCATAATTAAAATGCCAAGGATTAAAGATAAAGAAAGAATCTTAATAACAGCAAGATAAAATCAGTTACCTACAAGGGAGCTCCCACATGACTGTCAGCTGATTTTTCAACAGAAACTATGCAGGCCAGAATGGAGTGGCAAGAAATAGTCAAAGTGATGAATAGCAAGGACCTACAACCAAGATTACTCTACCCAACAAAGCTATCATTTAGAATTGAAGGTCAAAAAAATCAACCAAAGATCTTATATACATACTAGAGGCCCGGTGCATGAAATTCGTGCAAGAGAAGGCCTTCCTTCCCCTGGCTTCTGGCACTGGCTTCCCTCTGGCACCAGGAACCCGGGCTTCCCTCACAGCCCCAGCTTCGTCTGGAAGGTTGTCTGGAAAGATGTCCAGCCTAATTAGCATAATATGCTTTTATTATTATAGAAATGCATTACCTATGGACACAGACAATAGGGTGGTGAAGGCCTGGGGTTGGGCAGGAACCCGGTGGAGGGAGTCAATGGGGTGTATCTGTAATACTCTCAACAATAAAGATTTTTAAATAAACTAATTAATTAATTAATAGTAATTGTTACAATAGCAATAGAAAACTAATACATGATGATAAATCTGATCTCCAATCATTACAACTAAAAACTATAAATATATCTTAAAGTTCAGTAAATTCATGGTAGAGGTTAGTCCTTGTGAAATAACAGCATAATAGAGTTTCATTCCCTCTCGAAAATCACAGTGCTGTGAGTATAGAATTCCAGAATATCCCCCAGATGCTCCTAAGCTCAAAACTTTGAAATAACTCTTTCATACCACGTACTTCAAAACCTAAGTTATATATTTTCATCATCATTCAAGAATTTGTCTAAATTGAAATCTTTTGTAAGAATCTATTTGAAAAATGAAAGTATTATATTGATTTATAACTGAAAAGAGGAGAAATAGTCTTATTTTAGAATAATTGAAATGCCACATTTATCTCTGTCTCTTCTTCTTCCATTACCAATGGCGTTTGAATTTCCATGCTTTATTTATTGATTGATTTTATGGTCAGAGACAAAACCACAAGAGCCTCCCATAGTTATAGGTATAATAACATTTCCATGGCAAAACCAGTTTTCTGGAATTTCACATAATACAGCTATTTGAACACTTACAATATAGCACATCTGGGTTCAAAGTTGGCATGAAATGTCTCAAGTCTTAAAGCAAATGGTTCCATCTCTTTCATAAAGAATGTTAAAATGTTGCCTTGCAAAATAACATGTTCGCCAACCAAACCCTTTTAATGCTTGCAGTCCTGGAATTCAAAACTGTTGTTTCCATCAAAAGTTATTTTTCTTTTTCTTCTCCCACATATTGTAAAAGGCTATGTGATTAGTGTCTAGCGTGTGATTTGGATGTAAATACTGATGTACAATTCCCCCTCAGTCAATCAAAGGAAAGAGTTATATTCAGCCATGTTTTAGAGAGATCCTGTGAATAGACAGAAGTTTTCTGAAGAGGATGGGATTTATACCACAAAGACTTAAAGGAGCTTGCCCTCACCAGGATCAGAGAGAATAGACCACAAACAAAGGAGGCAAGGCCAGACTCTGTTTATTTGTAGAGTCCTCTACAAATAAATTGTTTTCCTCATCCAGTTTTAAATTTTCATGCCCTCCATTGTTCTTCCCAAACTTCTAAAAAGCTGACACACAACAGCCTTATATTAGCAGTCCTGTTGTGAATTATTAAATACAATAAAAAGTATATGCCTGGGGTGAGGCAGGAGGGAACAGGGACCTTCTCCAAATCATCTTGCCCGAGACCAGCATAGTAATAACATGAAAAATAAAGCCAACATTTATATGACATACCATGAGCAAAGCACTTCCTATAAATAGTAAGTCAAATAAACTGCTTTAAGTTGGCTTCTCCTGAACCAGACACCAAGGCAAGGACTCGTGTAAAAGTGATTTAGTAAAAAGGTTTTCAGGAAAAGTGGGACCAGAAAGTGGAGGCCAAGCAAAAGTGTGAGCCATGTTGGAGGGACGGTAACTCAATCCCACAGGGGCTCTGGTGTAAAACGTATCTCAGAATTATGCGTCACGCCGTCTGATGGCTGGGGGCAAGGAAGATGGAGTATTGATTCTCTATAAGTGTCAGTCATTGGTTAAAGGCTGGGGGGTGGGGGGAGCAGGTAGAGGGGGACATAAATTCCCAAGTACTTTAGGGTCTCCAGTGTAGGTAAAGCAGGTTCTGGCAGCCAAGGGCAGTTGACAATGAGGATACGAGGTGCTGGCTTGGGAGTGACAGATCATCTGGAACACGTGTATACAAAAATGGAGAAGAAATCCGAGGATATTGGACAGTCAGTTACTACATAACCCTCACAACAACCCCATGAGGTAGCTATTAGTTTTATATCCATTTTACAGGTGAGCAGGAAAATACAGAAAGATTAAGTGAGGTGCCCAAGATCCTACAGCTGATAAGTGTCCTGCCAGGACCTGCATCCAGACATCTGGCTCCAGAGTCCGCACCCTCACTTATGCTTTATTTTACTAAGTCAAGTGCTAGAGCAGAAGGTGCAGAGGACTAAGGCAGATCCAAGCCGTGACTAGGAACTCAACGTGCCGACAGGCTAGAAGCATGAATGACTAAGATGCCACCTAAATATACTAAAGCAAAGTGATCCCTGTTTCAAAAGGACGGATAATTAGATCTTTCTATTAAGTGGTTAGAAACTATCCAGGCATCAGACACTTCGAGTACACGTAACAGTCACGTTCACTGTAAGGTTGCAAGAGAGAAATTCTTGCAAGAGGAAAGTAGCTGTAGGGAGAGGGCAGGAACAAAAGAAAAATTTCCCTCCCCCTCCCTAATTCCTACTCCCTCCTTCCTTCTGCACACACACACACACACACACACACACACACACACACACAGTAAAAATTGAAAGCTTCTTTCAGTTTCTACTAGTTATTGAGAATAATCAGAGAAAACTGGCAGACATTAAACTCAACACACCATAGCAAGAAACTAAATTAGAGAATTTCTTATAGCTAAGCTTGCCTATCAAACAGCTTTTTAATTAATTTTAAAAGTGAGTTGCTTCACTACATAATTTGAGACACTCTAGGAAGTTTGTGATCCATAAAATATCTTTTTTGTCAATCAAATTGCCACTATATCTACTATTACATCTTTCCTCATTTGAATATTATAGATTTTCAAAGATTCTCCTATAAGTTTCAACAACAGGACAGATTAAGCTGTACAGACTCCCCTTACATTACCAAATAACAAAATGTAAAATGTAGAATAACCTATAAGTCCCAAATTAGTGTCCATAGCTCAGTAATAATAAATGAGAAAGGTAGGTCTTAGGTGCCAGAAATACAGCAGAAACTCAAAGCCCCAGATGAAACAGAAGAAGCCAGTGCCGGGGATCTGGAGGGTGGGGCCAGGAGAGAGGACACAGAAAACCAAGTCCTGGAACAGGCTTTCTCCAAGATAGGAAACCTAAGAGGAAAAACTTTGGCTCCCCACAGGTGAAGAAAAATTCTCCCTTGAATAATTAAAACCCCAAGGCTGAACCATGCTTGGATGTATTTCTGAATTAACTGTTGAACAAAAATAGACAGAGGCAAAGATGCATGGAACAGACTGTCAAACTACAGCGGGAAGGTAGGGGAGGTTGGGAGTGGGGGGTATGAGATCAACCGAAGGACTTGTATGCACGCATATAAGCAAAACCAACAGATACAAGACTGGGGCGAGGGGACAAGGGCAAGTGCGGGGGGGGAGGGATGCCGGGGGAAGGGTAGGGGAGGCCAGGAGGAGGTCAGTGGGGAAAAAGAAAGAGAGAGACATATGTACTACTATTTGTAATACCTTAAATAATAAAATTAAAAAAATTAAAGCAAAAAAAGCTATCTATAGTAATTGGCATAGTCATACATAAATAGATAAATAGAATCTATTTGAGATACCAGGAAGAAACCACATGTACATGAGAACTGAAGATATGGCACAGATCACATTACAAATATAAACAGAAAAGGGATGGGGTGGCCAATGAATGCCCGTAGGCATATTTGATTATCCATAAGAAAAGATATAATAAACTTAGATCTATATATCACACCATGTCCAAAAATAATACAGATAGATAAAAAAGCACAAGTGTTAAAGTCAAAACCTTCAAAGAACATATGGGAGAATATTTTTTTGAGATTTGGTTAGGGAATTATTTCTTAAAAGATGGCATACATAGCACGAACCACAAAGAAGGGGATTGGGAGAGTTGCACCACTGTGTAAATATTTGCTGCCCCTCCCACCAGGCTCACCTGTGGGAGATTATACACCCTCACCCAGGTCACTTGCTTTGGCCATTCAAACGTGGGTATAAAGTGATGTGTTTGCCACCTGCGAACAGAAGCTTTAAGAGCCTTCCCGTGGGCCTGTAAGCCTACCTTTTCTCTTTGACACAAGACCAACATGTCCAAAATAACAGCTGCATTTTTACCTGTGGTCCCTGGAGTGGAAAAGATGTGCGGCAGAGTCTGTCAACATGTGAATGTGAGGGAAATATAAACTTTGTTATAGGAAACCCTAAGATTTCTGTTACTAGGGCATGGTCCACCTTAAGCGGACTGAAACAATTAGCAACAGTCAAATTTTAAAACTGTGTGTGTGTGTGTGTGTGTGTGTGTGTGTGTGTGTGTGATACTATAAACAAACAGATTAGGTACAGATATTTTCAATGTATATAATCAACAAAGAAATTATTATATGGAAGACATGAAGAATATCTATAATTCAATAAGAAAAAGCTCAAGAGAAAAATGGGCAAAGAACATAAATAGTATATCGCACAAATAAAAAAATTAATGGTCTATAAATATACTAAAATAAACCTAACCTCATTACTAATCAGGAACTAAAAATTGAAACACAAATATATACCCATGTATACCTAACAATATGGCAAAAAATTTAGTCTGATGATATAAAATATAAGAATGTGGAGCAAAAGAAACTGTCATAGACTACTGGGGAAAGGGGGTAAATATGAGTTGGCACAACTTCATTAAAGACAAAACTGACAGTATCTATTAAACTGGTAGAGATACTTTGGTAAAAATTTGATAATATCTAGTAAAGTTCCAGAAACTCCATTTCTAGTTTTATACCCTAGGGCAATGGTCAGCAAACGGCGGCTCGTGAGGCACATGCAGCTCTTTGGCCCCTTGAGTGTGGCTCTTCCACAAAATACCTACTCCTGCGCATGGGCCACAAAGTTTCAATCGCACTGTATGTGCGCGCCTGCATGTGGTATTTTGTGGAAGAGCCACACTCAAGAGGCCAAAGAGCCGCATATGGCTCATGAGCCGCATGTGGCTCACAAGCCGCAGTTTGCCAACCACTGCCTAGGGAAATTCTTTTACATGTAAACAAGTTCAAATGTACATAAAGAGACCTTATTGTTTATAACAGAAAAAAATTTTTTTAAACCTAAGTGTCTAACTTCCATAGAGTTAGAAATGGATATATACAGACATACTCTATGACATATATACAGGGGTGGACAAAAGTAGGTTGACAGTTGTCATATGGAATATAATAAATAATAAATAATACAAGAATAAACTTGGTACACATAACTGTCAACTTACTTTTGCCCATCCCTGTATAGATATATACATAGGCCCGGTGCATGGATTTATGCATGGGTGGGGTCTGGCCAAACCCCCCTCATGGTGGCCAATCGGACCAGTGGGGGTAGGGGATGTGGGAGGTTGGGGGCCGATTGGGGACAGGGCTGGCCAGGGGAAGGAGCCATGGGCGGTTGGCCGGCTCCATCCCCAATCTGGCTGGAGCCAGCGGGGGGGAGGGGCCGTCCCCTGATCGGGCCAGTTGGCCAGCCACAGTGCGCATCATAGCAACCGGTCATTCCAGTGTTCCAGTTGCTTGGCTTTTATATATATAGATACTGAATGATACCACTTAATAAATTTAAAGCACATCAAGCAATACTGTGTGTGTGTGTGTGTGTGTGTGTGCGCGCACGCGCACGCATGTGTGTTTGGTAGATCACACATAGCAGCAAAGTCTAAAAACATGTCAGAGAGAGAGATAATTATAGTGAACTAGAGGCCTGGTGCACAAAATTCATGCACGGGGGCGGGGGGGTCCCCCCGTGTGTGGTAGTCAATTAGCATATTCCCTCCTTATTGGTTGTGGGTGCCACCATCTTTGCAGCCTGCTTGTCCAGTTGTTTGGTCATCCCTCACTAATCCCCCTGCCAGCCTAGTCATAAGCAGCCATCTTTGTGAGGGTGTGATGGTTAATTTGCATATTACCTCTTTATTATATAGGATAACTTTGGAGAGAAAGTTAAAGAAATTAAACAGGTTCCCTGTAACTATAGTATATATTTATTTTTTAGTTTATTTTTTATTGTTGACATTATTACAGATGTACCCTATTTTCCCTCCCTTCCTCTCTCCACCCTCTGTCTTTAAGAAAATATGGCAAAAAATATTGACATTCATAAATCAGTGGTGAACAGTAACAATGACATATAGAGGTTTACTTGAGTCCTGAGCTCCTAGAAAACAACCATGTTTAAAAATTCTCCCACCCTGACCCTTACATGTACAGGAAAATGGCTTACTTAAAAGAACCACTGCTCCCCATGTAAATTAGATAAGACTCTTGGATGTCCCCCTTGTGTACCTTAGACATGGCCAGCTACAGAATTCCCATTCCTATTCTTTGCCTCCAAATTTCCACTCTTTGTCTCATGAATGATTAGCTGAATTGCTTGTCCCCAGTGATCAGAACAAAATGCTTGTTAAACTGCCGCACTTTGGTCAGCAGACAACTGCTCCTTTACAGGACCTCCTGAGAATGCACTGACCTCAGGGTAGACTGTTCTTGGCTCTACTATCCCATCTTGCTACCGTTTCATTTCACTTTTCCACACTGTCTAGAAAAGAAAATCCCTTTTTGCCTAACTCTTGAGATATTTGCAGATCTCATGGTCAAAACGTTCTCCTTATTGCAATAGTCCCTTCCATGTTGCAATAATCTTCTCAAATAAAATCTCTCTTCACGGGAGAACCAAGATGGCGGCATAGGTTAACACCGGAGTTTGCTGCCTCGAACAACCACTTCAAAAGTGAAACTAAAAGACGGAACGGACATCACCCAGACCCACAGGAACGCTGGCTGAGTGGAAGTCCTACAACTAGGAGGAAAGAGTAACG
>NW_006293533.1:322007-335227 GCF_000327345.1 Myotis davidii
ACGGGGGGTGGGGAGTGAGGGCGGGGGGGGGGCGGGAACTGGGAGGAGGGGAGTTATGGGGGAAAAAAGAGGAACAAATGTAATAATCTGAACAATAAAGATTTAAATTAAAAAAAAAATCTCTCTTCACTAAGTCTGGATTTTTGTTGTTTGACAGTCCAGCTACATATACTTTTTTTGTATTTTGAATATACAAAATAGAGTTTGAAGAGTTTCTTATTGCCCTAGCCAGTTTGGCTCAGTGGGTAGAGCCTTGGCCTGTGGACCAAAGGGTCCCAGGTTTGATTCTGGCAGTTACCTTGGTTGCAGGCTCCTCCCTGGTCAGGGCTCATGCAAGAGGCAACCAAGCAATGTGTTTCTCTCACATCGATGTTTCTCTCTGTCTTTCCCTCTCTCTTTCAATCTCCCTAAAAAATCAATGGAAAAATATCCTCAGGTGAGAATTTTAAAAAAAAGTTCATTATTAAATTGAAAAAATAATAGTTAAAAGTTGAAACAGAATAGTTTTTCAAAATATATTGATAAAAACATCAGCTGAACTCAGGTCATACCAACTTTCTAGCAGAGATGGGGATTAGAACTCCTGAGTGGCCAGGCTGGACAGGGGACTCCTGTGATATACAACTTAGGAACTGAGATTATTAAATACTAGAGGCCCGGTGCACAAAATTTGTGCAGGGGGGAGTGGGGCCCTCAGCCCGGCCGGCACCCTCTCACAATCTGAGACCCCTTGGGGGATAACCGGCAGTTGGACATCCCTCTTGCAATCTGGGACTGCTGGCTCCAGCCGCTCGCCTGTCTCTCTGCCTTCCTGATTGTTCCTAACCATTCTGCCTGCCTGCCTGATCACCCTTAAATGCTCGCTTGCCTGCTTGATCGCCCCTAACTGCTCGCCTGCCTGCCTGATTGTCCCTAACCACCTCTGCCTCGGCCCCCACTGCCACGGCTTTGTCCAGAAGGACGTCCAGAATGACGTCTGGAAGGTTGTTTGGCTGTCCAGTCTAATTAGCATATTATGCTTTTATTATTATAGATGGGAAGGACAAGACTCAAATTGGAAAAACAGCTGCCTTCAAATACATGAAGGGTTGCTATGTGAGAAATGGGATAGGAAGTTTCTATATGTTGCCATCAGGTAGAATTGTGATCAATAAATGGAAGATTCAGGAAAACTTCAGCACAATCTAATAAAGAATTGTCATCCTAGCCAGTTTGGTTCAGTGGATAGAGCACTGGCCTGTGGACTGAAGGGTTCCGGGTTTGATTCTGGTCAAGGGCACATGCCGTGGTGATGAACTCAACCCCCAGTAGGGGGCAGGCTGGAGGCAGCCAATCAATGATTCTCATCATTATGTTTCTATCCTTCTCCTTTCTTCTCTGAAATCAATAAATACATGTTAAAAAAAAAAAAAAGGATTGGCCAACAGAGTTGTCCCAAGGTGGAATGGGCTATTTTAAGATTCATAAGTTCCTCACCAGTGTCCAGATATGGTCTTTATGAACCCCTAGAATGAAAATACTGGGCAGGTTGTTAGGCCAGATAAGCACACAGCTTCTAAATTCTATGGTTCTGTTCACTGGATAATGCACTTTATTTTAAGAACCAGGCAATCACTTACTGCCAGGATTTGATAGTTGCCCATAATTTCCAATTTCATTAAACATAAATAGCAGAAAGAGGACAGTAAATACATCCCATTGGGATATGTATGCTTTAAGATTTTTTTTAAGAGGAGAAAGAGCAAAATCAAAGCAATCAATAAACAAAAAAAGCAATTCCTTCACCAGAAAGTACATATATAAAGAAACAAAGAGAAAAACTCCCAAACACCAGGTGTAGCTTTTACTTCTGTCTTTAAAGGTACTGCATTCATTTTAATGCTTTTATGAGACCAAGAAAATTATAAAGTCTGTAAATTCTGCACCAAGGAAGTATTTCATGGCTAAATGTTGGAAAGAGCAATGAGAAGCTTTTTCTGAAAGCCTTAACAGGAAACTCTGAATGGACATATCAATCAATTCAACACAATCTAGACAATACAAGGCTCTGGAATAGCAAAAGAAAGTGAAAGTTGATTTAAGATTTAAGAGACTCCTTTAAACAAAGAAGAGAAAACTGTATTGCAGATTTGTCAATTACCTCCATATTCCAGCTTCCATGACCATGAAAGCCCCACATGGGGTATAATTATATTTCACAGAAGCTGTTCATGTTTTAAATCTGCCCTAAATATAAAGCAGCCAACAGAGGAAATTATATTTAATAAGACATCTGGCTTCTAAATGAAGATGCATCCCATTTTTAAATCTAAAATAATTTAAATTTGGTTTGTAATTGAAATATAAAGTTGATATCTTTTGGAGTTTCATGCCCCCAAAGAATTATGTTTACAAAGAAAATACCAGAATATTTTCATGGTGCAAGATTATGCTTTTAACTAAAGTATGAAAAGTCTGAATAGATATTTTGACATTAATACCTTCCAAGAGAATTTAACTTTTTTTATTCATGAGATTATGTTTGTTTTACTAAAATGAATAACAAAGGTATTTGTTTTATCTTATGCTTTTTATTTCAATATTTATCTATTCACGCATTCATTCAGTCAGGCAATCATTCTATCCATTCATTTTCTCTGAAGTTAATGTTTTTACTTATACCTCCTTGCGTTAAGTAAAATGTTTTCATCTGCTTCCATTTAATCTCCCTTATTTTTCTGCCCACTTCCTCTGATCCCATATCTAAGGCTGTCTTTATTCTACTTTTGCAATGAAAAGGACTCATAACTATCTGGTAGCAAGGGAAAAATTTTGCAAGAAGGAATTACTTTGCATTTAGAAGGCCCTCCTATAAGAAAAGACTTCTAAAAAGTGCTCTCATAGAGACAGTTAAAATGGAAAAAAGAATAAAAGAATGTCAAAATAAATCAAAATGAAAGTCATCCCACTCAAAATCTAGAAATTAAGATTAGTGGCTATTACAGTAACCAAAACAAAGCCAATTATAAGTTCTGTTCTAAGCGATTTACTAACATTTTGTTACTAATTAATAATTAAAATATTTAGTACTTGCAGTACAACTGCACTTAAAACATGATGCCTTGGAGAAATTATCACTGAGAACATTTTTTATTTTGTAAGTGTTCAGTTGATCTATTCTTACAAAATAAGAGATAAATTCATGAAAACTGAATCTAGTGGAAGCCCAAAGTCATCTCTTCTCAAAATAATTGGCCTCTTGTATCTTCTTTAAATTATACATACAGTTAGTCCAGAGTTTATTTGAAAAGTAAATATACATTTACAGTTTAAAATAAAGCTTATTATTTGAAAAAAGATTGTTTTCTCAAAATATAAAATATTTTACCACATTATTCCTATTATCATATACTAGAGGCCCGGTGCACAAAATTTGTACACTGGTGGGCGGGGAGGGGGGGGGGCGTGTGTTCCTCAGCCCAGCCTGCACCCTCTCCAATCTGGGATCCCTCTCACAATCCGGGACTGCTGGCTCCCAACCACTCGCCTGCCTGCCTGCCTGATTGCTCCTAACTGCTTCTGCCTGCCAGCCTGACCACCCCCTAACCACTCCCCTGCCAGCCTGATTGACACCTAACTGCTCTCCCTGGCAGGACTGGTCCCCTAGAACTGCTCTCCCCTGCCAGCCCAGTCAGCCCTAATTGCCCTCCCCTGCAGGCCCAGTTGCCCCCAACTGCCCTCCCCTGCTGGCCATCTTGTGGTAGCCATCTTGTGAAAATATGGGTACAGCCATCTTGTGACCACATGGGGGTGGCCATCTTGTGTGAGGGCATGATGGTCAATTTGCATATTACCTCTTTATTATATAGGATGCTATAATACAGATTTTATGAAGATCAAATGGAGTATATATGTTTATTAGCATGCCAAAACTCAGCTGGCTTAATCAAAATGCCTGAAAGATGCTTTCTGCCTGCAGCAGAAATTGTTAAGTAATTATTATAATGCATCTGCTACATTTTCACTTTTTTTTTTTTAACAAAGATGAGCCCAGATGATTTCTGGGTAACTTTCCAATTAATCAAGAGGATAGTTGTATAAACTGAAAGTATAAATAAAGTGTATGAAATTTAGAATTCCAGAATTTTGCCTTTGAATAAAATTATAGTCATTTACTTTTTAGTCTTTAGGGATTGGTTGTCAAGTGGGAATGAAATTAGGGGGCTGGATGAAAAAGGTGAAGAGATTAAGAATATAGAGATTAAGAATATAGGCAGTTACAACATAGTCATGGGACTATAAAGGACAGCAGAGGGAATATAGTCAATAATCTATATATATAAAAGCCTAAGCGACAGAACGCCTGAACGACCAGTCAACCAGTCGCTATGATGCACACTGACCACCAGAGGGCAGATGCTCAATGCAGGAGCTACCCCTGGTGGTCAGTGTGCTTCCACAGTGGGAGTGCTGCTCAGCTGACCGACCTGTTCCGGTGGTCCACCAGCCTCGCAGCAGCCACTCTCACCCTCAGTAGTCCTGAAGGTTCAATCTCCAGAGAACAGGCCAGACACCGACAGACCTGTACGGCCGGCACGATCCCAACAGCGCCACTGGCCTCCTGGAAGTCAGCCTTGGACACTGCTGCTGCTTCCCCTCCCTAGATGCTCTGCAAGGAAGAAATGATATAAAAGCAGCTGCCAGATGGTTCCCAATAACCAGAGGGAACATCAGTGGGACAGATCAGGATCCCGGGCTGGCAAGGGAGTCCCATGGGCTTATCCTGTCCTAGTCCCCCGACCCCCTCAGGATGGGTGCCAGATGCAGGGCTCACGGCTGGTGAGCACTGCTGCTGCAGTGCAAGCCTCTCTCAATCGGGACTGACTGGGCACGAGCAGGTGCAGCAGGGCCAGGATGAGTGGAGTGGCAGGTAGGAGCAGCAGGTGGCATTGTACTGCCCATTTCGGCCTGATCCCCACAGGCCACCCTGAGGGTCCCCACACGTGCACAAATTCATACATTCTAGTCTATTATAAAACCCTAATATGCAAATAGACCGAACGGTGGAACAACCGGTGGAACATCGGTGGTCGCTATGATGTGTACTGACCACCAGGGGGCATGTGCAAAACATGGTGGGCATCAGCCGCAGTGAAATGGTTGAGTAGATGAGCGGGGGCGCCAGACCAAGGCAGGGTGCTGGTCGCTGTCATTGGGGTCAGCCGCTGGTGGTTACTGAAAATTCTTTGCTCCCATGCACTGCGGTCCCACCCGGCACTCGCACCTGCTGCCAGCTCCAGCCCTGCTTGCACCCGCTGCTGGCACTGGAGCCACTGCTCGCACCCACTACTGGCACTGGCCCCAGTCGCAGCAGGAGCAGGGCTGCTGGCAGACGGGGGACCGGGAGCCACTGAGGGTGGTGCTGGGCAGGGGCGTGGAGGATGGGCCGAGACCCGCCCCTGTGCCCACAGCAGCCTCACTGCTCACAGTTCCTTTCAAGGTACACGGATTCGTGCACTGGTCCCCTAGTATTATAATAACTAGGTATGGCATCAGGTGGGTACTAGACTTATAGGGAATCACTTCCTAAGATATATAAATGTCTAACCACTATACTATATACCTGAAACCAAACCACTATATTATATACCTGAAACTAATATATTGAATGTCAGCTGTAATTTAAAAAAATAATAATAACATTCCTTGTAAATGTTCATTTTGGGCTGTGTGTGGATTTCTCTGGGATATATTCCTAGAATTGGGATTGCTGGATCATAGGGTTATTCAGATACTTTGATTAAATTCTACCAGACTCTTCTCCATAATGGTTGGAGGGTGGGGGGAACTTTAGGGGTTTTTTATGGTATTGAGAAAATTACATAACATTTATCAGAAATAAACCAATTGTTATAATAAACTTATTGTATATATCAAAATGAGTTACAATACAGGAGGCTGAAATGCATCATATATCAAATTCTAATTTCAGCTGTTCTTAATCTGTAAACTGATTAAAGTGGTTTCCTTTTTAGAATAATAGAATTTTGAGAAGTGCATGAACTTGTATTGATAGTAGTTCACTTTAGTTCATTTAAATACCTTTAATCAATAGACTAATATTATGTCTTTTACAAATTTATTTTCCCACAATGTTTTTAAACTGGTAAAAAACAATTCTAAACAGGGTTTATGGATCCTGTTAAGAGAGCTTCAAGTACTTTTGGCTTAACAAGTTTATTCAGTTATAGATTTGTGAACATCTGAGGGGAATGGTTTGGCATTTTACTAAAACAAGGAGGAAAAAATTACAGTCTGCAGAGAGAAGATAATGTTGCAGACAGGAAGCACAAGGTAAAATTGATAAACGTGACAAATATTATACAGACAACTATATAGAGAGAAAATCCCCCGGCATTTTTCATGAGAAATAATGTCATTTCTGATTTACTTATATCTGGCAACAAAAATACTGTTTCTTTAGAAGTTCTGTCTTAGGACCTATGAAAGCTGTGAAGTCTTTCTAAAATTTTTGCTTAGAAGTAGTGGTCGTAAAATATGTTGAAACCACCCATCTAAGGTGGCTCAGTTGGTTAGAACATTGTCCAGTGCACTGAAAAGTTGCTGGTTTGATTTCTGATCAGGGCACATACCTGGGTTGCATGTTCGATCCCCAGTTGGGGTGCCTGCAGAAGGCAACTGATCAATGTTTCTCTCTCACATTGATGTTTCTCTCTCTCTTTCCTCTCCCTAAGCATGTTCTTGGGTGAGGATTAAAGATATATTAAAACTAAAAATGTTGTATTTTCATTTGGAGGGTGTCAAAACCAGCCAGATTTTAATGGATACCACGTATCAACCTTAGATGTTACCTTAAAGCAACAGGATTGAATTTTTCAGAAAGAGGAAATGAGGAAACTACTGTGAAGGTTTTCTTAATTGCCAAGATTCCACTCAAACTAGAATGAGTATATGTAGAGAGATTCATATATATCACCAGTTTGACAAGCGACTCATGGGCGGTAAGTACAGTCAGATTTACAGAGCTGAGTCTTAGAATGCTTTCGGCATATCGTAGACACTTGGTTATTATTTGTTAGAAATGAATAAGGTAGCTATAAAATAACTGTTAGAAGATCAAGTGAGGCATATTAAAATTTTTTAAGTTTTTTTGAGCAAAAATTGATTCAGATGAGGCAGCACCAAATAGGAAGGGGTTAGGAATGCTCTGCAGACAAGAGCCGCGGAAAGACATATAGAGAAAGTGCAGAAGCAAAGAAAGGAAATTATTTGACTGGCTATCACTTAAGCCTAGTTAGCCATTTGTGATGGGGTGTCTTTAGAATTTTGATTTCCTAACCTTGAGGCATTTACAGGCTTAGATTTTGGTTTGCTTACCTGATGGGCCAAGACATTAGAGACACTGCAGTGTATGGCCTCTTGTTAAAGTTAACCCACAGTTGGCTATTTGTTTGGCTAATATGGAAAGTTGTAAAGATTGTTGGAGGGCAAGCTCTGACAGATTGAATAGAGTTAAAGTAGCATGTGTATACAATAATTGAGATATCCCAAGGGTGAATACATAATGGTGGGATTAATATACAGCTTTAAAACAAAACAAAATTAATTTACCTATTATATAATCAAATGAAACCCAAATGCAATATTTAAATTGGAGTTATTAACAGAGACTCAGCAGTTGTCCTTCAAAAGCATAGATATGTCCAAATGTTATTCAGCAATTTCCATTATCTATTGTCTCTGGCTGAGTAGACAAATAATATTTTTCTTGCACTGAGTATCACAATGGCTCCCGAAAATATTTATTTTCTTCCTTCATCATCACCTTTGACCACGTCACCCCACTGCACCTCAGCTTAGTGCACAAAGGTAAAAAGTGAGCTGAAGGCACATTAATGACTAATGTAGTCCCTGACAGAAAGTGGGCATTCCAGAGACGCCTGACCGGTTGTAAAAATGAACAAACAAATAAGTGAGTGAACACATTTGGACAGTTCTTCAGGATCTCTGTCTGCAAATACACCCTTTGATCCTGTCACAAGATGAAGAAAACAAATGTTTGGAAATAAAGGTGATAAAATTGGTAGCTATAGGCATTAAAATCCAGTTGCCATAATCCCTGCCAGTGTTCCACTTGTAAGACAGCTTTGAAGCCAAAGAATTTCAGTATAAAAGTTATGAAAGTGGAGGAATAAAACCCTGTACCACTATAATTCCTGCCTCTAAAATTCTGTTTCTACAGCTTGCAGCCAGGAATCCTCTTGCCTACCCCCTGATTAGTCTCCTTTAAAAATATTTGGTGTTGTTCTAAACCATTATTTGAGTGTTGGCCCCTGCTGTGACCCAATGAACTGTTCCAAAAGTCCCTACCCAGGGGCAAGGTAAGTGCTTAAGGAGGCTTATTGTTCACAAGGCTCAGTGAGCAACCACTTAATTCCATTACAATGGAAAGAGGGATTTCAAGGCAAGTTTGTACTGCTAGAAACAGGTGCCTAAGAACGTGATTGTCTTACAATTTTAAGAAGGCAAGAAATTCAAATTAACCCCGTGAAGCCATCTGTTCCAAACCACCAATCTGACAAGCAAAGCAATTAGTACTTTCTGTTCACTCCAGACTGCTTGAGTCTCCACGTCCTTGCCGCTTTGAGGGATCTCCCTTCACTACTTTAAAGTGCAGTGGAAGTAAGTCATGCAGTTTTAGTAACTCTAAATGAAAAGCCACAGGAATGAAAAAACAGTCATAAAAGAGAAGTGGGCAATACTGCAGTTTATTAGAAATCAAACTTTTCCCAAATTTTAGAATTTATTTCACAGTACAATTAAGTATAATATTACAAGGAGAGCATTCACCTTAAATAATTTAATGCTGGCTTTGTTTATTCACAGAAACTCTTACTAGATTAATCCTACCTAATAAAGAGGGAATATGCTAACTGACCCTCGTGCCATCGCAAAGATGGCGGCACCCACAGCCAATAAGGAGGGAATATGCTAATTGACTGCCCCACCCTCACAGATGGCGGTACCCACAGCCACAAGATGGCTGGCAGGGGAGGGCAGTTGGGGGTGAACAGGCCTGCAGGGGAGGGCAGTTGGGGGCAACTGGGCCAGCAGGGGAGGGCAGTTGGAGGTGATCAGGCCAGGAGGGAGCAGTTAGACATCGATCGGGCTGGCAGGGGAGTGGTTAGGGGGTGATCAGGCTGGCAGACAGAAGCAGTTAGGGGCAATTAGGCAGGAAGGCAAGCAGTTGGGGGCCAGCAGTCCCAGATTGTGAGAGGGATATCTGACTGCCGGTTTAGGCCCGATGTGGGATTGGGCCTAAACTGGCAGTCAGACTTCCCTCAAGGGGTCCCAAATTGGAAAGGGTGCAAGCTGGGCTGAGGGACTCACCCCCCCAGTGCACAAATTTCATGCACTGGGCCTGCAGTAAATTATAAAATAGATGTCGTGTTTGCTGAACTGTACACTCCACCTGGTTTATAGGGTTATGGGTCAAAGGGACATTGTTTTTATAGCTCATAAATTCTCTCCTCTGCCTAACACAGTGGGAGGTGGGTGATTTGTAAACTGTGAGTTGAAATTGTATGCTACCCAAAGCTTAGTGCTAATGGATTTCATTTCAAACAATAGTCCTATCTGACAAGCAAAGTTAAGCAACATCAATCCTACTTGTAGAATGAAATGCTATATTAGTCAATGTCCCAAATACCACACTTCTCTTTCTTTACTCTTCTTACCCCCCTTTCTAGTGCCATGCCATGAATCAGAGAGAAGGAGAGGAGGAAAAGGAAGTGGAGGAGAGAGAGGGAGAAAGGGAGAGAGGGGGGGGGAGAGAGAGAGAGAGAGAGAGAGAGAGAGAGGGAGAGAGAGAGAGAGAGCTCCTGCCATTCTGAAACACCATGCCTCATTTCAACAATGAGACACACACTGTTGATTGACTTGCCTCTTCCTATAAGCATTGCTGTGACAAAAGAAATCACCTGAAGCATCTATGAATTACAAATGACTAGTTGGGTCAACTTTGGGACTAAGTTGTAGCAGACTTTTTAATTCCTCGCCATTACAGTTATTCATCCTGCCTGAATGTGTTCTTGAAATTTTACACTCAGGGCCCTAGAGAATACGGCTTGTGCACCAGCACTCTTGGTTATGTCTGGGATAACAGCCCAATGAAAAATGAAAGTAAGAAAAATCACTGCCACTGAGGACAGATTTGAATATATTCCAGTTCCTGCTCACCTGATATTTTTCACATATTTTTGTGGCAGGCGTGAGACATGCAGCTTTCCCAAGAGCTGATTCTGGGATTTAAATAGCAGGAAAGAAGCCTAGCTGTTAGAGCAGGGGTTAAAATGTGCAAGTGCCTGCAGCAATTCACTTTCTTTGACAAAGCTGTCACAACATTTAAATCGCGTCTCTGTCTTCTCCCTTCCTCCTGCACCCTCTCCCCAGCAGGGGCTCCCAGCACTGAATCTTTGTCAAGACAAGACAGTGATTAACAAACTGTACCTTCTAAAAGGACCTCCAACCCATTGTGCAGCTTGTCATGTGTATTTCTTCATACAGAAATCCTAATCCTTGTACAATTCTTTTTAGTTTGACTTAATGGAAATGCCAATATTTTAGGTCAGCTAACAACTTACCACAAGACAATACGTTTGGTTAGCGAGTGTACTTCTAAAAACAAATGCAAATAGCTGGAGACTTCCCCTATGTCTGGACAATGAGGAAAACAAGCAGTTTGTGGATTCACTTTATAAATACTTCCACTGACAGAGAGAATCCTGTATAATAAAGAGGGAATATGCAAACTGACTGTCACTCTGCCACAAAGATGGCGGTGCCCACAGCAGGGGGTGGGGTGGGGGGTAGTGTTTCCATAACACAAGAGGCCTGCACCCCCTGCGGAGGCCGAGTTCCTCTAATGAGCCTTAACGAGCAATCAGCAGGGACCTGAGGCTGAGCCTCCCCCCACCCCCATGGGGCTTGACAGGGGACCTCAGGCCGTGCCCCCCCACCCTGGCACCAGGCCGGGGGACCTCAGGCTGTGCGCTCCACCTGGCAGGGCTTGACAGGGAACCTCAGGCCGTGCCCCCTGCCCAGCAGGATTTGATGGGGGACCTCAGGCCATGCCCATGGCCCCGGCACCATGCTGGGGGACCTTAGGCCGTGCCCCCTGCCCTGGCACTGGGTCAGGGGACCTGAGGCTGTGCCCCCCGCCTGGCGGGACTTGATGGTGGACCTCAGGCCATGCCCATGGCCCCGGCACCATGCTGGGGGACCTTAGGCCGTGCCCCCTGCCCTGGCACTGGGTCAGGGGACCTGAGGCTGTGCCCCCCGCCTGGCGGGACTTGATGGTGGACCTCAGGCCATGCCCCCCACTGGCAGGGCTTGACGGGGGAACCTCAAGGTGCCCGCCCCTGCCCCAGTGCTGGGCCAGGGGACCTCAGGCTGCTCCCCTCACCCCGGGCCGGAGGACCTCAGGCCACACTCCCCACCTAGTGGGGCTTGATGAGGGACCTGAGGCTGTGCTCCCCTCCTGGCACTGGGCCGGGGGACCTGAGGCTGCACCCCCCTGCCTGGTGGGGCTTGATGGGGGACCTCAGGCCATGCCCCTGCCCAGTGGGGCTTGACAGAGGATCTCAGGTTGCATCTCCCACCTGGCGGGGCTTGACAGGGAACCTGAGGCCATGCCCCCCGCCCTGGCGCCAGGCCAGGGGACCTGAGGCTGTGCCCCCTGCCAAGTGGGGCTTGGCAAGGGTGGGACCGGCCAGGTCTGGATCTAGCTCAATGGGGGGGAAGCAGCCGGGTCTGGGTCTTGCACAATTTTGAGGCGCAAGTGGGTGAGTGAGGATTTGACTCTGGGTCCCGTGGTGCGCCCCAGACTCTGACAGGAGGAAGATTTTCATATACATTTTACTAATTTTCTTTCATCTCTGACACTTCTATTATAGAGAAAGAGCAAATAGCAATATTAAAATATTTCCTCTAATTAATCCCCTTTTAATGTGCATGAATTTCATGCACCGGGCCACTAGTATGGAATAAACTGCAAGCGAGAGACTTCACCAAACAGGTGGCTGAGATTCTGAAATGTGTACAAGGGAATAAAGTGCAATGAAAAGAGAGCTGAGCCTCAAACATCACCCTAATCTTATAAATAATAAAACAAGTACTATTAAAATAAGATATATTACATAATAAGTAGTATATTATACAAAAATTATTAAAATGTTGAAAAATATCTATTATTGTCTGCCAAGAACCAGGCTCCATACCACTAATAATTGCATTTAGTCATTATAAATCAGGCTTCCGTTGAGTGCATCGCCTGTGGTAAGTCTAGGAACACCAAAAGGAAAGACAGAAGCCTTGCCTATCTGACAGCTCACAGTCCAGAGGGAAAACAATGATGGGGAAATGAGATTCCATGGATGCATGCCCACTGTCAAAGGCATAGGAGAAAGGACATCCAGCTATGATGGGGTTGTTGGGGATGTTAACCAAATATGGTTTTGTAAAAAGGGGGGGATCGGGAATGGGGAGATCTAAGTACTGGAGAATGAGAGTTAGCCAGAAGACAAAATGTTGGGGTGGGAGCAAGAGAAGGAGGGGCTGTGTTCCAGGCCAAGAAAGCAGCTTTGCGGAGGCAGAGATATGAGAAAGCAAGGCATGTTTGGAGAACTACATGTGATTATGGTTAAAGCTCTGGGAGGGAGATGAGGGAAGGAGGCATTAGCACAAGGCTTCATGTGCTAACGAGAGTGGGCTTTGTCCTATTGGCAGAGGGAAAACAACAGGACTTTTAAACAGAGTAGCTAAGTAACTGTATTTTGAAAGTAGAAATAAAAATAATTAGCCCAGCTGATATGGCTCAGTGGTTGAGCGTCGACCTATGAACCAAGAGGTCACTATTTGATTCCCGGTCATGATACATACCCGGGTTGCAGGCTCGATTATCATGCAGGAGGCAGCTAATCAATGAATCTCTCTCATCATTGATGTTTCTCTCTCTCTCCCTCTCTTGTCCTCTCAGAAATCAATAAAAATATATTTAAAGAAATAATTATAGATATCCTTTATTGAATGCTTTTTTTAAAATAAATCTTTATTGGTCAGATTATGACAGTTGTTCCTTTTTTCCCCCCACAGCTCCCTTCCACCCAGTTCCCACCGGACCCTCTGCCCTTACCCCCCCACTGTCCTCATCCCTAGGTATA
>NW_006293533.1:336281-337906 GCF_000327345.1 Myotis davidii
TGCTAATTTAGCCTCTGCCTGAGGCTACCCAGCAGGAGCTATGGAGAGATCTGCAGATTCCTCTTCCTTGTTTGGGCTTTGGAAGTGCCCATATGAGACCCAGCTGTGAAGCAATGGAAGCTGCTGTGGGGCCTTGGGCCTTCTTTTGGATGTTCTGGGTCTCTCTGACCCAGCTGCAGTTTTTTTAGGTAATTTTAGATCTCAAAGGACCAGTCCATTCATATGCAAAAGCCTCTGCTAGCAGCTTGGGTGGGGCGGGGTCTCAGGGAATCAACAGGGCAAAGCAAACAGCTATGGCTGATCCTCAGCCCTGACCTAAGAGGCCCCCAGGTCTCAAAGATCCATCTCAGTGTCCCGCAGTAATCGCTGCAAGCACCTCTGAGAGAAAGTCACCCTCGAGTTCTGCTCGATGCCAGACAGTCCAGTTTTTCCCCGTATGAGTCTGGGTCCCCAGAGACTCACCCGGAACTGGAATTCTGAGCTGTCGGGACTTGTGACTCCCTCCCAATTGAAAAAGATACCGGCGTCCTCCATTGCCAGCCCTTTCCGGTGCGCGCCTCCGTACCTCTGCACTTTACTTCCACACCTCCTCTGAGTCTCAGTGTGCTTTTCTCTTTCCTTCTAGTTGTAGAATTTCCACTCAGCCAGCCTTCCTGTGGTTCTGGATGATGTCTGTTTTGGCTTTTAGTTGTAGTTTTAAAGTGGTTGTTCGAGGCAGCAATTTTAGGTGTTTACCTATGCCATCTTGGTTCCCTATTGAGTGCTTTTGCATACCATTTATTTTATATGCTTCATTCTTATTTAACTCTCTTTGCCATGTTACAAGCAGGTATTGATATCCTAATTTTACAAGTACCTGATGCTCAGTAACTTTAAGAAACATGCCCAAGTTCATCTAGCAGCTAAGGATGGAGACGAAGTTTCATAACATTCTCATTTTCCTACCCTACCTCTCAGGATAATGGTGGTTGTGCTGTGAAGAACAGGTGTTTTTGAGGCCAACTGACTGGGCCTGAATTCCCTGCCACGTTACTTGTTGTGTGACTCTGAGCAAGTTGTGCCTCATTTCATCATCCAGAAATGGGAAAAATAACATCCAGACAAAGCTAAGTGTCAATTAATGAGGCAGCACACATAGAACAGTTAGCACAACACTCAGCCCATAATTTAATGCTAACCACTAGCCACATGATACCAGACCGGGCTCTATGCTAGGTCACATGTCATACATCCACTTAATCTTTATAAAAACAGACAAGGTATGTTTTATTATCTTCATTCTGCAGATTTTAAAAAATGTTAAACTTAGAGAAATTAACTCACTTGCAGAAAGACATAAGTAAATGGCAGGACTGCTTCGGATCCAAAGCCTATACTCTTTGTTATAATGCAGAATACAGTGTACCAGAGATAGTCTCTGTGTCTCTATAAAGAGTAAATTAAATTTTTTAAAGATAAGACAAGAGGTAAGTGGTAGAATACGTAAGAGGCTTTTGCTGAAATCTAAGAGAGGGATGTCGAGAGTCTGAAATAAATAAGTGCTTATGTCCTTCTAAGAAGAGGAAGGGACACCAGGGGTATGTGAGCACAGAGGGAAGGTTGTGCAAGTGAGAAGGCAGACATCT
>NW_006293533.1:337945-342905 GCF_000327345.1 Myotis davidii
CACCAGTATCGTGACCTTGGACTCCCAGCCTCCAGAATTGTGAGGGAAAAAAATTTCTGTTGTTCAAGGCCCCCAGTCTACGGTATTCTGTTATGGCTACCTTACAAACTAATATGGCAGGCTGTGGTTTTTAGATGTAAGAGAATGAATTGGAGGAGAGAAAAAAACTAAAACTTAATAGACACAGAAACAAATGAACACAACTGTATATTAAGTGAATAACCCTGTTGGGGGGTAGGGAAGGATAAATAAAAACCACACTGAAGGGGAAAACAAACCAATATAAGTAACTTTAGAGCACAGCACTTTAACACAATCTAGGGAGTAAAAGAACCGCAAAGAAATCTTGAACTCTTTCTGGTGGGTGTCTTTTTCATTGTGGTATTGATGAGGCTATTCCAAAACTATTTTGTGGCTATAGTAAGATTGAGAAAATTAATAATGTGACAATGTTGTTGAGAGCCAGGTCTCCACTGTGGGAAAGGAAAGATAAAATTATGGAATGAGGTAGACAAAGAAAACCCTGCAACTATCGTCATAAAGGTTAATTGAAACAGGAATTGTCAGTGAATATAAAATCCAGGAGGTAAAGGTTTATGAAGAGCAGGATATGTGCATGGTCCCAGAGAGCCTGCCCACAGATTACTGAGCATTGCAAGAGGAGAATAGTAACTATACAGTGGAGAAACCAGACAACAGCTTGGTTAGGTGATCAAAATAACATCACTAATAAGGGGCAGACAGACATTGGGTGCGACCAGCTGGGGTTCTCTGAGGAGGACAAATCACTGATGTCATATGAACTAGGAACCCATGACCTGAATCTAATCACCAAGGAACACCAGACAAACCCAAAGTGACTGCAGCACAGAATCCTGAACTGGATTCTGTCTGGAGGGGGAAATGCTATAAGAGACATTATTAGGACAATTGACAAATTGGATCATGGATTGTAGACCGGATAAAAGTCTTGCTTCAATGTTAAATTTCATGAATTTGACAATGGTGCTGTGGTAATGTAAAAAAATATCAATTTTATTTGGAAATACACAATAAATTACTAAGCAGTCAGAGGGAATATTACAACCTACTCTCAAATGGTTCATAAAAATATGTAGGTGTGTTTTTATACATGCATGTATGTATAGGAGGAGAGAGAGAATATGAAAAAGCAAATGTGGCAAAGTGTTGAAAATTGTTAAATCTGGATAAAGGGTATATGGGAGCTCTCTATCATTCTTTCAACCTTTCTAGAAGCTTTAAAGTATTCCAAAATAAAGCTTTTTAAAAGAAATATAACGAATGTATCACTCTGGTGGGGGATATTGGTGATGGGGGAGGCTGTGCAGGTGTGATGGCCAGGGGTGTACGGGCTATCTCTGTACCTTCCCCTCAATTTTGCTGTGAACATAAAACTGCTCTCAAAAAATTAAGTCCATAAAAATTCAAATGAACAAACTCAAAAGACAAGAGAAGGTAGAGGAGTTTGGGGTGATGTAAAATCCAAGCCCTGATTTAAGGTAGATTGCAGAGAGGTCCAAGACACAGAGAACGATGTCCTCATGTGGGGAGAGGCAGTTGGGACCCGGGGGCTCAGGACCTGAGGCTGCCGAGAGAAGATGAGGCCCAGATGAGGAGTGGGCCAAGTCCTTCCTTTGGCTCCCCTTGCTGTCTTAATTCAGTCCCTGGATGGATGAGCTCACCCAAGGAAGAGCAGCGCCTCACGCCCTTCCCCCGCCTCCTCCCACTTCTGGAACGATGCTCCGCTCAGATCATTAATTGTCTCATTAAGGCTCCGGCTTGCACAATTCAGGAATACTGGCCATGCACATTGTCCTTTTATTATGGAGCACAGCTGATGAAAACAACGTCTACTCTTACCACAGTTTCCACAACAATAAGGAAAATGTGCCTTCTCATCCATGTCTAGTTTCAGCTTTAGTAACTGTGATTCCTGGTTTTCTCAAACTCCTGGCACACAATGTTATGAACTGGTAATAGCCCCTAACCCAGTGTCCCTATCCAGATGATGGGAGGGTTATACCAGACCTAGATTACTGGACTGAGTTGAAATAATATCTAAGGCTGAGTCTTGGGCAGCCTTTTAAAATGTTTTTGCAGTATGGATCCTCTAGTCAGCCAGACTCCTTTCCTCTATTCCTCTCCCTTTTCCAATAACTTCTGGCATTGACTTTAGTTTCTGAGTCTGCCAGATTTCTTTTTGCTACACAGTGGCACTTAGTCCAAGTTAGGGGCAGTCCCAGGAAAAGCTCTCAAGTGGACAGAGTATCTTTAGTGCTTACCCTTCCTCATCTCCACACCTTTCTCTTCCTTCCTCCCCAACCTGCTGCCTTCACTGCAGCCTAGAATCCTGTAAGTGGTAGATCCTTCCCTTCCCTGTGGTGTTTTAGATCCTCCCATTAAGAGACAGATTCTATTGCTCCACACTTGGAACTGAGTTTGGCCACATGACCTGCCAAGTGGGACTGTTAACAAACAAGATATACAGCAGAGGCTTGAAAGTACTTGTGCTTGAAACTTGAAACCAGCACCACACAGGATGCTAGAGGATCAGAGCCCACCGGAGGAGGGCCCAAGGTACCCCAGCCAACAGCCAGCCAACTATCAGACATGTGAGGGGGGCCACCTGGGGCCAGCCAGCCCCCGACCCACCAATTTATCTAGAAGTAGCAGGTGAACGCGGACTCATGAGTAAGCCATGCTGAGACCAGCAGGAAAACCACCACGCTGACCCCATCCCTTAACCATGAGCTAAATAATGACTGTTGTGAAGCCACTAAATCTTGGGGGAGTAGTTCATGCAGCAATGGGTAATACAGACTCAAATGCCTGCAAGTAGGTGCTGCTCTGACCCTGCCCCCTGGTTCCCCGTCTTTACTCCGCTAGCACCCACTATCCACCCACCCAACAGCTGATTTTTTTTCTTCATCCTCAAAACTCATTTACTTCATATATTTTAGACTTTCGAAATCCTTGGCTATGCTGGTAAACTAATAAGAATTCATTCACTGCCCTAACCGGTTTGGCTCAGTGGATAGAGCATCAGCCTGCGGACTCAAGGGTCCCAGGTTCGATTCCAGTCAAGGGCATGTGCCTTGGTTGAGGGCACATCCCCAGTAGGGAGTGTGCAGAAGGCAGCTGATCGATGTTTCTCTCTCATGGATGTTTCTAACTCTCTATCCCTCTCCCTTCCTCTCTGTAAAAAATCAATAAAATATATTTAAAAAAAGAGAATTCATTCACTTATGAATATGAAATAATTCTAATTCATGTAACTAATTAATAAAGAGTATCCTATATAATAAAGAGGTAATATGAAAATTAACCCTCATGCCCTCACAAGATGGCTGCCTATGACCAGGCTGGCACGGGGGTTAGTGAGGGATGACCAAACGACTGAGCAAGCAGGCTGTGTGGGGCAACTAGGCTAACGAGGGGGTTAGTGAGGGATGACCAAATGACTGAACAGCAGGCTGTGTGGGGCAACCAGGCCAGCAGGGGGTTAGTGAGGGACGCTGGTGCAGGGGCCGAGGCAGAGGCAGTTAAGGGTGACCAGGCAGGCAGGCAGGCAGGCAGGTGAGTGATTAGGAGCCAGCTGTCCAAGATTTTGAGAGGGATGTCTGACTGCCGATCCTGAGGATCGGGCCTAAACTGGCAATCGGACATCCCCCAAGGAGTCCCGGATTAGAGGGTGCAGGCTGGGCTGAGAGGACCCCCCCTCCCCTGTGCACAAATTTCATGCCCCGGGCCTCTAGTAATATATAAGACAACACACAGAGTCCCCCAAAAAAGGCCAAAAATAAAACCTTCTCACTTTTTCCTTCATTCTTTTGTGCAACATTCTGACTGGCAGAAAGGAAAGGGTTTTTTCTTTTAAGCATTCACTTGAGAATTGATGGGTTTACCCTTTTCCCCCCTCCCAGGGAATAAAAGATAACTAGCCTTATATCCACCAGTGACAAAGTCTGTTCAACTGTACTCAAGAAATCACTGGTCTAATTCCCTATCTCCTCTCCCTCTGGTCAAATTTGAATGTTTCCGAATGATTTGATTAACCTTTCTCCACCCAAATCTCCACCGGGAGTACTTTCCAACTCACTCTCTGAACACTTGAGCCTTTCAGACAGGCCCCTTTCCTGTTTCTCTATCAATAGTCATTCCCCCCAGCTCTTAACAAAACTTCCAAAGGACAAGCTGAGTATGGTTTATATGCTCCCAATATATTAGCAAGTCACAAAACATTCATTTACCCACAGAACTTGCCTCCCGGCTATTCCAGTACTGCTCTCTGCTGACTACGTTTATGCAACAGGTAATAGCATTATCTGCCCTTTCTTACAGATTTATTCATTCATTCGAGAAGCATTAATTGAATTACTTGTCTCATGATTCCATGAGTAAGAACTTCTGTAACAATAATATCTACAGCCTCCCTCTCCACCTCCTCACTCACTCGCCCTGAGGAATACACTCACATACATGGCTTTGTGAGGCAGTTCCATATTTGGATGTCTAAATCAAACTTCTCTACTATTGTTAAGGAAAAATAGAGGTGCCCTAGCCAGTTTTGCTCCGTGGATAGAACATCATCAGCTTGTGGACTTAAGGGCCCTGAGTTTGATTCCAGTCAAGGGTTTGTACCTCGATTGCAGGCTGGATTCCTATGCAGGAGGCAACTAATTGATGTGTCTCTCTCACATTGGTATTTCTCTCTCTGGTCTCTCCTCATCCACTCTCTCTAAAAATCAACAGAAAAAATATCCCTCATCCACTCTCTAAAAATCAACAGAAAAAATATCTTTGGGTGAGGAGTAACAAAAAAAATAAAATAAAAATGTTCTCATACTGTTGAGCATCAAAAGAAAAAAACAGAGGCGCTAGCCATTAACAAAACCCTGTCTTTTAAAAATAAGATAAAATCGCCTACTCATCAGGACTA
>NW_006293533.1:362144-366377 GCF_000327345.1 Myotis davidii
CCCTCTGGTCAAATTTGAATGTTTCCGAATGATTTGATTAACCTTTCTCCACCCAAATCTCCACCGGGAGTACTTTCCAACTCACTCTCTGAACACTTGAGCCTTTCAGACAGGCCCCTTTCCTGTTTCTCTATCAATAGTCATTCCCCCCAGCTCTTAACAAAACTTCCAAAGGACAAGCTGAGTATGGTTTATATGCTCCCAATATATTAGCAAGTCACAAAACATTCATTTACCCACAGAACTTGCCTCCCGGCTATTCCAGTACTGCTCTCTGCTGACTACGTTTATGCAACAGGTAATAGCATTATCTGCCCTTTCTTACAGATTTATTCATTCATTCGAGAAGCATTAATTGAATTACTTGTCTCATGATTCCATGAGTAAGAACTTCTGTAACAATAATATCTACAGCCTCCCTCTCCACCTCCTCACTCACTCGCCCTGAGGAATACACTCACATACATGGCTTTGTGAGGCAGTTCCATATTTGGATGTCTAAATCAAACTTCTCTACTATTGTTAAGGAAAAATAGAGGTGCCCTAGCCAGTTTTGCTCCGTGGATAGAACATCATCAGCTTGTGGACTTAAGGGCCCTGAGTTTGATTCCAGTCAAGGGTTTGTACCTCGATTGCAGGCTGGATTCCTATGCAGGAGGCAACTAATTGATGTGTCTCTCTCACATTGGTATTTCTCTCTCTGGTCTCTCCTCATCCACTCTCTCTAAAAATCAACAGAAAAAATATCTTTGGGTGAGGAGTAACAAAAAAAATAAAATAAAAATGTTCTCATACTGTTGAGCATCAAAAGAAAAAAACAGAGGCGCTAGCCATTAACAAAACCCTGTCTTTAAAAAATAAGATAAAATCGCCTACTCATCAGGACTATATCATCTTGTTGTTAAGAGTCCTTGCTGGAAAGGAAGCAGTTAGGAGCCTAAATAGAAGCTGGAGAGGACATTCACACCTAGTCACAGGCCCTGGGCACACTCTACGTGTAAGGTTAAAAAAAAAAATAGACCACTTCTCACCTGCTGTGAAGAAAAAATAAAAATACTTGTTAGTGCTTGAAAAAATATAGAACAAAATTATAAGGAATCAGCATAAACACCAACCTACAAAGAGCTTTTAAAAGTCTACGCATTAAAGTGACGTACCTTCCTACTGTGAAATATAGATCATAAACTGACACCCAACATGTTTACCTTACATTCTGCTTACCCTACACCAGTGATGGCAAACCTATGACGCGTGTCAGAGGCGACACATGGACTCGCTTTTTTTGTTGATTTTTCTTTGTTAAATGGCATTTAAATATATAAAATAAATATCAAAAATATAAATCTTTGTTTTACGATGGTTGCAAATATCAAAAAATTTCTATATGTGACACGGCACCAGAGTTAAGTTAGGGTTTTTCAAAATGCTGACATGCTGAGCTCAAAAGGTTCACCATCACTGTAGGGCCTACACACTGATACCTTACACGCTTCAACTTAGGGTCAGTCTTGCCAGATAACAAGGCCTGAGGGGAAAGAATGCCCATATCGAGGCCCTGCTGGCTCTCCCTGTTGCCAGTCTGCCCTGACGAAGCCCAAGGTTAGGAAGCCCTCTTTCCTCATGACGTTCTCTTCAGGACCAAGTGTCCACTGATACACGGTTGCTGCCTGCGGTTTATGAAAATACAGTTTTATAGGCTGTCGTGCTTGGCCGGAGATTTCACAATGGTTATAAAAGGAGCGTGATGTGTGTGTTAGTCCGTCCTCTCTCTCCTCCTTCAATACCCTTCCAGGGACAGCCGGGCTTCCGCCCACCCCACTGGCAAGCCTCCTGCTCTGTTTCTCTCTCTGGGTTCTCTGGCTTGTTTTCTCCGCATGGCTTGGTAATGAACATGCGGCCTGTCCCAGCTCTCCATTTCCTCCCCCTGTATCCTGTGCTCTCTTCAGCCTCTGGTTAGCAGATGCAGATGGATAGGACTAACATTCGGGGCCTTGCTATGGAGTGGAAGGAGGCAGAGTTGACTTTTAGCCCCTTTGGTTTTAAGCTGCTCAGGCTAGCACAGCTTATGCAAAGGAGTTCCTGGTGAGGTCCTACCCAGCCCACTGGAATTATTCTTTGGAGATATACACACACAGGTGGGAAAAGACTATATATTTTCTACTATTTCACTCATGCATTTTTATTCAGGATCTTGTAAAGAAGATTGCTAGTGAGAGGCTGGATGCAGTTATTCCTGGATCCCAGACCTAACATGACCAAAATGCCATCTTAGCCTGGGGGAGGGGAGGTGCGGGGGAGAGGGGGTCAATGGGGCTAAAAACAGGACATCTGTAATACTTTCAACAATAAAGATAAGGTTTTTTTAATGCCATCTTAATCACAACCCAGAGTTTATACATCCTTTGAAAATAGCTATCCTGCCTGCTTATGTATTTCCAAAAATACCTTCACAACATGACTTCTTTCATTTCGGACAGCAAATGTTATTAGAAATTGTTCCTTATAAAAGGTGGAAATTACCTCCACTTTCTTTTCTTGTCTCTTAACTTGTAAAGTTTTGACCATTCTAACTGTCATAAATTCAGTTTGTTCCAAGTTTCCTGCAAATAAGTTAATCCGGGCAAGAAATGAGGATCTAAGGAAGCAGAATTATATAAGTTTGTTAGAAAAATATTCTCTCTCTGGATGCTTGAAGTAGTCTGCCCTAGATTCTTTCTTCTTCTTTTTTTTTAACATGTATTTATTGATTTCAAAGAGGAAGGGAGAGGGAGAGAGAGAGAGAGAAACATCAATGATGAGAGAGAATCATTGATGGGCTGCCTCCTGCACGCCCTCTATTGGGGATTGAGCCTGAAACCCAGGCATGCACACTTAACTGGAATCAAACCCGGGATCCTTCATGCGCAGGCCGATGCTCTATCCAATGAGCCAAGCCAGCTAGGGCTCTCCTGGATTCTGAGTCCTGTAGCCATCCCTAGACAAATGGCATTGGGCCAAGAGAGACTGCAAAAGGGAGGCCTGGGCTGGTGCAGAAGCTGGGACTTATTTCCTGTGATGGCTCTACTCCCTTCATCTTTAGCTTCAGTAAAGATGTGTTACAAATTACAGTCTTATCTTGAATCATTAACGAGTCTACAAACTCAGTGAAGGCAAGGACCATGGTGTTGTCTTTTATTTCATGTGGTTTTTTTTCTTTGCTTACCTTTCTATCATCACTGCCAACCCTCCCCAGTGTAGCTCAGTTGGTTGACCTTCATCCCATGCACTGAAAGGTTGCTGGTTCAAATCCTAGTCAAGGGAACATGCCCTTGGTTTCAGGTTCGGTCCCTGGTCGGAGTTCATATGGAAGGCAACTGATCTCTTTCACAACAGTGTTTCTCTCCCTCTTCCTTTCTCTCTCTCTAAAATCAATAAAAACATATTTTTAAAATAATAAAATCAAACATATAGTATCAACTATTTAATTGTCTCATAAATCTTACAAGTGGATTTTTTCGCCATGCTTATTTTTAAAAGCCAGATACAGTAAATAATTGTTGTCTTTTAAGTGTCTTATAATTTTCAGATTTCACTTTCATCTCTCTTTTTTTCCTCTTGTAATTTATTTGTTGATGAATCATGCTTTTATGCCCTGCAGAATTTCTCAGAGTTTGACTGATTATGTCTCCTCAGTGTATTCTAACCTGTTCTTCTGTCTTCTGGATTTCCTGTAAAGTTGTAGTTAGATCTAGAGGTTTGATCAGATTCAAGTTTAATTTTTTTTTGCAATGTATTAATTTCTACAAAAGAACATTTATAATCCATAAAGTAATGTGTTTTGGCCAAAAACTTATCAATAAATTATTTTTTCTAGATTTTTTAACAGAAGATATTGCATAAAGAATCAAAAATTTGAGAACCAAGATGGCGGCATAGGTTAACGCCAGAGTTTGCTGCCTCGAACAACCACTTCAAAAATACAACTAAAAGACGGAACGGATATCACCCAGAACCACAGGAATGCTGGCTGAGTGGAAGTCCTACAACTAGGAGGAAAGAGAAACGCATACCAAGACTCAGAGGAGGCGCAGTGCTGAAGTCAAATACTAAGGTGCGGGGTGCATGCAGAGCGGGCTGAGGGTGCAGTTGGTGTTTTAATCAGGAGGGAGTCGCAGACTCTGAGCTCCAGATCCGGGTGAGTCTTTAGGGACCTAGACTCAAAGGGGAGAAGCGGGACTGTCTGGCTTCAGTCGG
>NW_006293533.1:367046-371415 GCF_000327345.1 Myotis davidii
TCCCCATACGACTGTCAGCTGATTTCTCAACAGAAACTTTGCAGGCCAGAAGGGAGTGGCAAGAAATATTCAAAGTGATGAATACCAAGAACCTACAACCAAGATTACTTTATCCAGCAAAGCTATCATTCAGAATTGAAGGTCAGATAAAGAGCTTCACGGATAAGGAAAAGCTAAAGGGGTTCATCACCACCAAACCAGCATTATAATGAAATGCTAAAGGTATTCTTTAAGAAGAGGAAGAAGAAGAAAAAGGTAAAGATACAAATTATGAACAACAAATATGCATCTATCAACAAGTGAATCTAAGAATCAAGTGAATAAATAATCTGATGGAAAAAAAAAGAATCAAAAATTTAAAATTTATAATTGCACATAGAGCTGGAAAAGAAACATACACAGATATACACACCACTATCACCAAAATAAAAAAAAAGAAAAGCTCAAGTAATAACAACAACAAAAAACGCAAATTATAGGAACAAAAATTTATACTAACATGAGTACCTAATAAATGCCAAAATCTGAGGTTAATTCCATGCTTTCCAACCCCCCCCCTTTTTTTTTTAAACCTACTTTTGATTCAAAGAAATGAGCTTTATAGCCTTGGTTTTGAGTCAGTTTGCCTAAGCCACCACTAGAGGGAGGCCAAGATACATCTGAAAAACCCATGCTTAACAAACAGGCCTCAAATCTGAAATTTAAATGTTAAGTTTTAACATATCAAAATTCAATTTTAAAAAGTATGTATTTTGTGTTTTACAAGAGGGAATTCTACCAAAATAATTTTATATTTGAGATCTGCCTATAATGTATGGTAATGTATGTCCTTTGTGAAGTTTATGATGCAAAATGTGTCTCTGAAGACTTTCTTCACCCCAGCCCTTTTAGCACATTGAAAGGTAAAAGAAGCTTAGTAAAAATTATTTCATGGTGGCTGAATTAATGGGGTTTTTTGTTGTTGTTGTTGTTGTTTTTGTCTTTTTTTATAGATTCTAAATACTCTTTAAGAATGCAATACTCTGCCCAGCCGGTTTGGCTCAGTTATTGAGTGTCGACCCATGAACCAAAAGGTCACCGGGTTCTATTCCCAGTCAGGGCACACGCCCAGGTTGCAGGCTTCATCGATCAAGTGCCTCTCTCCCTCTCCCTTCCTCTCTCTCTAAAATCAATCAAAACATATTTTTTAAAAAAGAATGCAATACTTCAACTCCCTTCCAAATTATAACTTTAAAACATTAAACTGTAAAATTGGCATAAAGAACTTTAACAAACTTGTATTTTTCTAATGATGTTTGATTTATTGTGGGTGGGCAAGGAAGTCATACCAAATTCTTTTCCTCCAAAAAATAAGTCAACACTCCTTTGCTAGAGAGCTAGCTACACACAGGCTTCATCGGCCTTGTGGATATTCCAGCTCTGCTTCCATCCTGCAAATCACTAGCTTAAATGTCAGAGCTAATTAATCTCTCCTTCTGCCACAAAATATGCACTCTTCTTATAATGCTTACACTTACCTTAACATAGCTTTTAAAGATTTATAATTCACTTTCACATGCTATTTCATTTATCCTCAGAACTTTATAACTGGAAAATATTGTTCCTACTTTAAGAGAAGCCAACGTTCCAAGCGGAGAAATTATTTTTGCAAAGTTCCACAGTGGCAACTTTTACAAACAAGACTCAAATCCAGAGCTTCGAAGTTCTAAAACTCAGGTACTTTGCGGCTCTACTGACAATACCATTGCCAAGAGTTTCAGGTTCCCTGGGAATAGGTCTGTTTCCCTTTGTCTTACATGTAGGACTGTTAAAGCAGCAGTGTGACACCTGTGTTTCCCATCTTAGTGGGCTTGGCAAGGGACTGCAGAGGCCTGCACTAAGCAGCCAGTTTAACACCGAATGCAAGACAGGTCCTCAGAGGACACAGCACAGACTGCACTACAACGATTTAGGCTGTGGGAGCAGGCCCAGCACAGGGCATCCTGAGAGGCATACAGCAGGGACAGAGGCTGGGTTTTCTTCACGGTGATGACAAATGTGCCTTTTGTCACTGATCATGAACAGCTCCACCAGATGATAGGGGCAGGGGGAATCTCAACCAGTCCAGGGCCAAGTGGTGTGCTGACACATTTTTAACAATCAGCTCTTCCTAAGAAGAGGAAAGAAGGCCCTGCTTGCAGCTTGACAAGTCCCATGGTATAAATACTCCCATCATGGCAAATTTTAATCTACCAATCACCATTGACTGCGGAACTGAGAATTGACCGCTCTGCACACCATTCCTCTGGCCCTACTCTGGCCCTCCTCTGTGCAAATATTAGGGGTAGGCCTGATGGGGAAAACCTCTTTTCCCTATGGATTCTATGAGAATGGGTTTTCCATAAACACAACTGGGTTCCTGGGCCATCCCTCCCTTCTACCTGAGGGGTGAAAACTGATATATCTGATCGGTGTGTTAGGCAGAAGAAACTGTACTATGATTCCTTCCCTTTCTCTCTGAGATCTGATTGCCTGAAGAGGGTGTGCTCTCTGCTTTGACTGCTGTGATGAAATAAAAATGAGTCACCTTGACCTGGTTGCTGTGACTAAATGGTTGGAGTATCAGCCTGTGCACCCGAGGGTGGCAAGTTCAAATCCCAGTCAAAGGCACATAACTGGGTTGTAGGTTTGATCCCTGGCCCTGGTCAGCACTTGTGGGAGGCAACCAATCAATGTGTTTCTCTCACATCGATGTTTCTCTCTCTCTCTCTCTTACATCGATGTTTCTCTCTCTCTCTTCCTCTTCTTCCCTCTCTCCCTTCCACTTGCTCTAAAAATCAATGGAAAAACTATCCTCAGGTGAAGATTAACAAAAACAAAACAAAAAATTAGTGGCCTTAACACTAAAAAAGTCTCAATAAATTTAGAAGCCTGAAATCATATCAAGCATCTTTTCTGACCACAATGTTATGAAACTAGAAATCAATTACAATAAAAGAAACTGAAAAGCACACAAACATATGGAGGCTAAATAATATATTACTAAACAATGAATGAGTTAACAATAAGATCAAGGAAGAAATCAAAAGATACCTTGAAACAAACGCAAATGAAAACACAACCCAAAAATCTATGGGAAACAGCCAAAGCATTTCTAAGAGGGAAACTCAGAGTATTATAGGCCTATCTCAAGAAACAAGGAAAATCACAAATAAACAACTTTACACTTAAAAGAACTTGAAAAAGAACAATGAACAAAGCCCAAAATGAGTTAAAAAAAACCACAAAAATAAACAAAACACACACATAAAAGCCAAACCTGGTTCTTTAAAAAGATAAGCAAGAGTGATAAACCTTGAACCAGACTCATCAAGAAAAAAAAATATATAAAATCAGAAATAAAAGAGAGGTAGCAACTGACACCACAAAGAAATACAAAGAATTTTAAGAAAATATTATGAACAATCATATGCCAACAAATTGGAAAAATTTGAATGAAATGAATAAATTTCTAAGAACATATAAACCAAAACTGAATTAGGAAGAATCAGAAAATCTAAACAGACCAATTACAATCAATGAAATTGAAGCAGTAACAAAAAAACAAAAACAAAAACCAACCAAACAAACAAAAAAACAACTCCCAACAAAGAAAAATCTTGGACAAAGATCAGAGCAGAAATAAACAAAATAGAAATGGCTTCACAAGTGAATTTTGACAAACATTCACAGAAGAGCTAACACCATCCTCTCAAATGACTCCAAAGAATTCAAGAGGAGGGAAAACTCCTAAGCTCATTTTATGAAAACAGCATTATCCTATTTTTAAAACCAGATAGACACTACAAAGAAAGAAATAATGGGCCCATATCTCTGATGAACACAGTTGCTAAAATACTCTATAAAATATTAGCAAACCAAATTCAGCAATACATTAAAAAGATCATACACCATGATAAGTGGAATTTATTTCTGGGATACAAAGTTGCTATAATATCCACAAATCAACTAACATGATGCACCACATTAACAAAATTAAAGATAAAATTATATGATCATATCAATAAATGCAGAAAAAGCATTTAAAATCCAGCACTCATTTTTGATAAAAACTCTCAGTAAAGTGGGAAGAGAGAGATCATACCTCAACATAACAAAGGCCATAGGCAACAAATCTACAGCCAACATCATACTCAATAAGCAAAAACTAAAAGTATTTCCCTAAGACAAGGATGTCCGCTTTCACCACTCTTATTCAACATAGTACTGGAAATCCTAGCCACAGCAATCAAATAAGAAAAGAGATAAAAGGGCATCCAAATTGGAAAGGACAAAGTAAAGCAGTCATTATTCACAGATGGCATGATATTGTACATAGAAAACCCTACAG
>NW_006293533.1:371441-384209 GCF_000327345.1 Myotis davidii
ACTCCCATGTGGTTACAAGATGGCTGGCAGGGGAGGGCAGTGGGGGGCAATTGGGCTGGCAGGGGAGCAGTAAGGCATCATTCAGGCTGGTAGGGGAGTGATTAGGGGGTGATCAGGCTGGCAGGCAGAAGCAGTTAGAGGCAATCAGGCAGGCAGGCATGCGAGTGGTTGGGAGCCAGCAGTCCCGGATTGTGAGAGGGATGTCTGACTGCTAAACCAGCAGTCAGACATCCTCTGAGGGGTCCCAGATTGGAGAGGGCCCAGGCTGGGCTGAGGGACACCACCCCCCCTCAATGCACAAATTTTGTGCACCGGGCCTCTAGTAAATAAATAAAGGCTCCCAAATTGGAAAGGAAGATGTAAAACTGTCATTATTTGCAGATGACATGATATTGTATATAAAGAAATTCAATAAAGTGGCAAATACAAAATTAATATCCAGAAATTTGTTGCATTTTTATACACCAATAATGAACTATCAGAAAAGGAAACTAACAATCCCATTTACAATTGCCTAAAAAAAAAAAATAAAAGTACCTAGGAATATATTTAACAAAGGAGTAAAAAACCTGCACTCAAAAAATATAATAATGAAGAAAGTGAAGACGATACAAATAAATGGAAGCATATACCATGTTCATGGATTGAAAAATTAATACTATTAAAATGTCCATACTTCCCAAAACAATCTATAGTCAATGCAATTCCTATCAAAATACCAATGGCACATTTCACAGAACTAGTATAACCCCCCAAAAATTATATGGACCCACAAAAGATCCCAAGCAGCCACAGCAATCTTAAGAAACAATAACAAAGTCAGAGCTATCACACTAGCTATTATCACACTACACTACAAGGCCATAGTAATCAAAACAACTTTCCAGGTGTGTCCTTTCAGGGTTGTAGTCTCTGCTGATTGGTCAGTGCCAGGGCAGGGGGTCATTAGTCAGTTCAGCTGATCCTGAGGTCAGCAGTGAGGTTATCATGAAAATGCTGCAGTGAACAGGGGAATACAGATATCACTTCAAGATAGCAATTTTTTTCAGATGTTTGGGCCTGGAGCGGAAATACAACTGAGGCCTAGATGTTGTCTGCAGAAAGGAAAGGTCAGGGGGTCTAAACCGCACGGCCAAAGGTCACCCTGGAGGCAAGGTCCTTATTTTCCCAGTTTTGCTGCCCTGGTGACCTTCTGTACCTAGCCTATGAACCTTGCTCTGTTCATGTCTGTCTAATGGCCTATTACAGAACTATCCTATGATCCAGCAATCCCATTTCTGGGTATACATCCAACAGGAAAAAAGATCACTATCTTGACAGTGGTATCTGTACTCCCCTACTCACTGCAGCATTTAGATAATAACCAAAATATGGAAACAACCTAAGCGTCCATTAATGAATAAAGAAAAAATACACATACACACAATGTAATACTATTCAGCACCCCCTCCCTTTTTTTAAAAAAATGAAATCCTGCCATTTGCAACAGCATGGATGGATCTTTATTTTTTTCTAAGTAAAATAAGCCAGACAGAGAAAGACAAAGTGAAATAAGCTAGACAGCATGGTATCATTTATACTTGGAATCTTTAAAAAAAGTCACCTCATAGAAATAGAAATAAAGAGTAGAATATTGATTGCCAAGGGCTGGAGGAGATGCAGAAAATGGGGAGAAGCTGGGCTGGTAAAAGGGTACAAAAAGGTAGAAACTTTCAGTTACAGTGGGGCCTTGACTTACAATTGTCCCGACTAACGAGTTTTTCAAGATACGAGCCGAGCCGTCTTCGGCCGATTTTTTGCTTTGAGTTGCGAGCTAAAATTCGGGTTATGAGCCAGCTTTAGATACCCCACCACTAGTTGGCGCAGCAAACGTCACAGTGAACGCCGCAACCTCAGCCCAGCATCACGTGTCTCACTCGTTCACTTTTGATTTGACATACAAGTAATTTGAGTTACAAGCTCCATCACAGAATGAATTAAACTCATAAATCAAGGCCCCACTGTACAAGATTAATAAGTTCTGAGGATCTAATTGATAATGTGGTGAGAGATAACACTGTAATGTATAATTTAAATCACTGCTAAATGTCCACATCCTTTTGCGATCAGAATTTTAAGTGAAATATTCCTTTCAGGCAAGTTAGCCACTCCCTCTGCTTTCAAACTCCTCCCAGTCAGTGTCTGGGGAGTGCCTAGAAAGTGGGCCTCAGGATAACACACAGATACACATACTCGTTGAGAGAACACTGCAGACAGTTGCACGAAAGGGAAGTGGCTCTGAGTTCCAGTTATTTGAGGCAAACATTGAAGAGGAGATTTACCCTGCCCTGGCTCTACCTATCTGCAACTCAGCTGCTGAGTTGTAAGCACACCAGGAACCTAGACTTAAGTTCATGACCAAACACAGGGTGGGGAGGAATGCAGCAAAAACACTTCCAAACAATTTTGCTGATGTACTTGTTGGTTCAGTTATTTCCCTGCCAGGGCCTCGCATACACACCCACAGGCGGTTCCTCCAGCACAAAAGGCCGTGGAAAGGTGTCAGTTGTTCAGGGGATATCAACAAGACAGAAGGCCAAGCCATAGAATTCACTGTCAAAGAAGGACTTTGTTTTTGCTTTAATTTCAGTTTCTTGCTATAGCCAAGACCACTAATCACCTATCCAAATCTATTCTCTTCTTTTTTCTTAATAATAAAACTTTAATTTTGTGACAAGTAGGGGTGTGACCAGATAAATGAATGCATTTACCAACCTCTCCTACAGTTAAGAAACCCTGACGAATGGTAAGTGGGCCCGTAGAGAAAGTTCCTGAAGACAGACAAGTAGAGCGTGCCTTTTTGCCCTTCCTGCTTCCTGCTTCGGGGCTGGGACATGTATGTGATGTCTGGAACCCTAACAACCGTCTTAGACCCTAAGACAACCTTGGGGATGGAAACCACATGCTGTGGAAGGTATAGGAAAGAGAGGAAGCGCCTGGGTCCTTGATGCCACATTAGAGGCCCCACATCACCCTAAGGTATCTCTTTTCAGCCTTCCTTTATGAAATAAATAAATAAAATGCTACCTTGTTGAATTCCTATCTGTGTTATGAACTGTTGAATAAAATTTACAACTGATATGCTGGCTATCTGAATCACCCAAATTACCTGATAATTGCTCAGTACCCACTTCATTTTGGGATATAGAAACAAAGCTTTAAACTAGCCATAACAGGGTAGTGACACATGGTGCAATATACAGATCTTGTAACATAGAAACCCTCACCTGAAACCTATGTGTTCATGTTGACTAATGTCACCCCAATACCTCTATAATAATAAAAGCATAATATTCTCATTAGACTAACATCCTTCCAGAAGACCTTCCAGATGAAGCCAGCGCTGCGAGGGAAGCCTGGGTCCTGGGTGCCTGCCAGTAGCCTGAGGGAAGGAAGGCCTACTCTTGCACGAATTTTGTGCACCAGGCCTCTAGTTTAATAATAAAAATAAGTAAATAAATGAGCCACAATAGTTATGGTGATTTGGTTCTCAAAGAAAAATTAGGTCACACAATAAGCGCACTTATGGGAGAAGCAAATAACTTGTTTGAAATCAGGGCTGTGCTACAACACCCAGATCATATGATTCTATATGAGTTAAGTTCAAGCACACTGCAGTAATCCTGACCTGATTTTCCACTTCATCAGGAAAAAGATAAGTTTGTGTACTGGGTGATAAACACTGATGTAAGCAGGATCTTCTGTTTAATACTTCATCTCCAAAACACTTCACAAAGGGCTCTGGGCCTCCTGAAACTCCCATTTCCCCCCCCCCATAAACTTTGGTTATTTTGTAGTAATTACACCTATGCTTCTCTGTGCACCCAGGAAGAAGCGTTATTGGCACATTAACCTATAGGAAAACTCAGTTCTATATATTTAATATTTGCCTCGACTAAGCCCTCTATATCTGCTTCCCCATAAAAGGATAATAACACTTACTTTCCTCCAAGGTGTGTTGTGATGTTTAATTAATGTTTATAAAGTATTTAGTAAGCTGCAGATGAAAGCTGCTAGAGAAGCAAAAGTAATATCATTAGTCTGACTCATCAGTTACCCTTATTAAGTATGCAAAATGAAAGCCATGTTGCTACAACTAAAATAGTTATGAATACATATTAGGTCAAATATAAATTCCAGAACAACTTAAATCTGTAAACCATACCTACAAAGCAAACAGCTAAAGATTCTTATTATTAGAATCTTTCTGTAAAAAGTACTTGAAACCTCTTCACATCTAAAATATAAACTAATTAGAAGGTGGGGATAATGATAAAAAACATGAGATCTTTAGTAAACATCTGATGTTCTCTATACTTAAATATAAAGTTAAAGATTCAGTCTGCAGTGATTTGGAACTCTACATAACTTGAAAAAGGCAGCTTTTATTCTTCGAAATTGAGCATTTATTTTATTCTAAATTTCATAGCTAATTTAAACAATAAATTGATAATCTTAAAAGTTTAGTTCAACTGATGTTTCTTGATTGAGGTGCGTGCTATTTTATGCACAAGCTTTCAACAATTTTCAAGTAAACAACAATGTTTATATCATATTAAGTACATATTAAGATTCTATATTTCTGAAGCAATGAATCATTTGTACTACATATTCTGCTCTGCCATATTAAAACTAAAATCTCATTTTATTGTGTGATATGGGGCTCTTTTTCAAGCTCCAACAGATCCCTTGCTGTGTAGCAGAAAGGGAATTAGGAAATAGAGAGAAACCTGCTCATTGAAGGACTCATTCTCCTATAGTTAGTTGGGGGTAAATCTATACTATTTACTCATAGCTCACCCTGGGTGTACAGTTTCAAAGAGAACTAATAGTCTTAAGAGAGAACACACACACACACACACACACGTCAAATATGTCTTCCAACTTCCAAACAATTTGGTCCATTTGGGACTTGTGATCTAGTCAGGTTTTACATGGAAGGGAAAGGAGACACACCCATTTCATCCCCCAAAAGCACAGTTAATATTCTCCTGAGTTGAAAGTAAAGACTATTTTTGGAATCAACCCCTTGCCCCCCGCCCCACCAAAAAAGAGAGAAGTAGGTCATTGTTTTATAGAACTGAAGGGACTTTTAAAGGTCAACAGATTTAATTCCATCTTAATAGTCCAGATATGAAGTCATCCATGTGTTGGAAATAATCTGAAATTTTCTTCTACCTCCTTGATGAACACTTTCCTCACCTCCATTTTTTTCTTTTCCCCTCTAAATGTGTTGTGATCCATAGGTGTAGAAGCTGGATGGCCCCAAAATAGCCACCAACCATCTTCCATTGCCACATCTGTTTTTAAGACATTAGGTGAATTAAAATGGGAAGGATCCCTATCCTGCACATGATGCAAAACCAGCGTCTCCTACCTTGTCCCTTATACCTTCATGAATTATAAAGGAGCTTATATTACTCTGAGTCACTTCCTCAGATTTCTTGCCTCTATTGAATTCTCAAGTGTCATCTCTTGTGTTTCCTTAGCTTGACTCTGTACTGACTCAACATGGAATACACCCCAAAACACTAATTTCCCCAAAACACTAATCTCATAAGACCTAATCACACTAGAGCTATGATCACACACCTTTACTGAAGTTTCAATGAGAACATGAGGTAAGAGGATGTGCTATATGAGAGCACAGCACAGCAAAAGATTTAAAATTAAATTCCGTATTTCTGCTATTCTAAGACAGTTTTCCCAAATTAATGTTTTGAGAATTTTCATATATCGTACAATCAGCCTGTATATTTGCTGTATTGTCATACTTTCTCCCAGCAAGCTTTTATCAAAATGATAATATATCACATTATCCATGGTAGCGTACAATTAAAGAGATTTCATTAAAAGCATCTGTGTACTTAAAAGTCCAAAGCTATACCCACAATCAGGAGCTTTTCATCTCCTTTGGGATCCTAGCTCCTGCCCCTCTACTACTCCAACATCCATTCAACCCCCTCCCATTTTTTTCTACCTCTCAATTTTTCTCAGTTCCTGGACTTCTTCACACGCTTCCTCCAGACTGTTCCTCAAACCTCATCAGCCTTCTTGTTTATTTATCTTTATATCACCCGTAAGCCACCCTCAGAATGCTCTGAGTTTTATTTTCCGCTACAATGTGGCCCATTAAGGTGAATAACTAAGCAAAAAAAAATTTTTTTAGGAATTTCCTTGATAGCTTTTTATTTGGCCATTTTTGTGGGGTTTTTTTTCCAATATAAAATAATTTAATTGAGATTTAATTGACATATAACATTGTGTAAATTTAAGGTGTCTAACATGTTGATTTGATAAATTTATGTGTTGCGATATGTTTAGCATCGTAACATAAGCTAACACTTTTGTCATGGCACATATTATCATTTTTTTCTTGTGGTGATTACATTTAAGATCTCAATAACTTTTAAACTTATCCTTTCCCCAACCCCACCAATTTTTCATATTAACTTTGCTACTACATAGAATTTTTCAATCACCTGCCATTAATATTCTTCCCCTTAGAATTCCTATTCAGTTTGAGAGCAAGTGGCTCTCACATTTCATTCAACTTTTATCTTGCTTCTATATTCTAGACTTCCATTTCCTTTCTGAAGGACGTCTTCACCAAAATTTACCACAGACACCGCCAAGTTAGCATATAATCAAAGGAAAATGAGGAATTTCTTGTGAAGCTCTTACTCTGTGGGGATCATCAATGTAATCTACATATTCCAGGAATAAGTGTGGGATCCAATTGCCAGAGCCCCCCTACCCCGACACCCCCACCCTAAGGACATAAAGTGACTCTTCGCCAGTCTCAGATCATAACTTACCAGATGCCTCTTGGGTTTCAAAGGGATTGAAGGTAGAGGATGGCAGAACCATAATTTAAAGGTGAGCATTGGGACCAACCTAGATGTCTAGAGCTTCAAAGTCATCTCAATACAAAATTAAAGACATCCTCTTCCTTTCTTCACTTTTCCAACTCTGTTAATGGAACTATGATTTTCCTAGTCACACAATTTCAAGAAAATGTAGCTTTGACTCTTCTATTCTGTCTTATCCTATAGTCAGTCTTTCAATTATTTTTCAGTAAAATGGGTACCTAAAAGTCTCTCCATCTCAGATGTTTTCATTTCATCTAATCCTTCCCATCTATTGGCACCAATAGATAGATTTTCATAAAGTACAATGCTGATGCCATCACCCCACTATAAAATACCCAAAGGCTCTTTATTATCTACCAAATTGAGTACACACTCCTTAGTAACTTTCCCACTGCCAAATCCAAGGGTCAGTTCTCAGTCTATCTTCTTCAACCAATCAGAAGCGTTTAATAGCTCATTTCTAGCCTAGATTTTTACAACTGATCTGCTTCAACTCTTAACCTAATAATCTATTTCATAAACAGCCATGATGACATTTTAGAACATAAGTCAGATCATGTCATTATTCTAATTAAAGCTCTGCAACATGAAACAAAACAACAACGAAAAACAATAAGAAAGAAAAAAAGTTCTGCAGTAACTCTATCTCACTTAAAGTAAAAATGCAAAGAACTTACAATGGCTTGCAAGATCTATATAATATGCATGGCTACCCACTACCTCTCTGACCTCATCCCTACCACAACCCTCCATCTCTCTAACCCTACCCCAGCCACGTATTATTTCATATCATCTGTCTCTTCCCACTAGAATATAAGCTCCCTGGCCCGAGGGTCTTTGTTTCTTTTACAACTGTATTCCCAGAGCCTCAAAGAACACCTTGCACTTAGTAGATGTTCAATAAATATATGCTGAATAAATGAATGAATCTCTCACAGAATGAACCTCCCTACAGAGACTTATGCTAGCCCAGGGGAACCTAACCTCTGGGCCAAGGGCTTGGGAGATTTTGGAGTAATGTAATTTAAAGTATAACTTATCACAGTGAATTTTCTCAGTCAAAAGATACCAATAATGCAGCCCACTGCTATGAGGGACCTATTGACTTTTTCTCATTAACAAGGGATTTTCATACTTAAAAACATTAAGAACCCTACTGCACTAGACAAATGAAGCCACAGTATTTTCTTCAAGTTGCTCATAAACCTTCATAGCTATGCCTTTGCTCATATTTGTATCTCAACTAGAAAATCCTCTCTCTCCTCCTCTTCCCACCCCACCCTCCAGTTGCTTTGCCTTTCCAAGTCTTAACCATCACCATCTTCACCTGAATGAGCACGTCCCGAAGTGAGAGCTGGCAACCAGGTATATGGTGACTGTGTGGGGTGAGAGGTGGTTAGGAAGGAAGTGCCAGGAAGAGGAAAAGCATTGCCGAAGGACTGAGCTCCCAAGTCCAACCTCACATGGCTCCCATTTGCCTTGAATCCCCCTCAACTGAGTGTGCCCAACAGGGCCTTCCCAGCAGCAAAGCCACTGCATCCTCCACGAAACACAACATGCTAATTCTTGACCCTGAACTATTTAATTTTTTTATTGATTTCAGAGAGAGAGGAAGAAACATCCACGTGAGAAAGAAATATCACGAACGCACCACTCTACTGGGGATTGAACCTGAGACCTTTTGGTGTACAGGACAACGCTCCAACCAACTGAGCCACACCGGCTAGGGCAACCCTTCACCGTTTATTCAGACTCACCAAAGTGCTGTGCCCACTACTCTCTGCCACCACACCTTCATTTTGATTCCATCTTCACCTATTTCTGGAAGTTTTATTGATTAATCAACACCACATTCTTATCACTCCTCTCTAGACTTCTGCAACTCAATAAACAATTTTTCAAATAAATTTTCTACTCTGACAGCTTGTTTTGTAAACATTTTCTTTTTTCATTTGTTCTCTTAAATGTGAATTTCTGGCCTAAAATGAATGCTTCATATGTTTTTCTTTTCTTTTATAGGGCGCGTCTCATATTATAATGCCTCATACTATCCTAGGTATAGAAGAGATACCGGCAAATATGCTGCAATCCCAGTTCTTTTAAAAGGTTTTCTATGATAAAAGATAACATAGATGAAGTTTTAAAATACCAACTAAACTAGAAAAAAATTTTTTGTATGTGAGAGTTTTCACAAATAGTTGAAGCAGCTGTCCATAAATGGTAAGACCCATGAGATGTGACTGAGGCCCTGACCACACCTGTTACAATACATATGAAAATATGAGCATATACATACATATATAAGCCATATATATCAGGGGGAAAATGATAAATTAAATTGATAAATATAAATTTACATGTATTATAAATAACACCCTTGATAAAGTTTTTAAAAGGAGGGACAATCCAGAAAAAGATACTTTTCACATATATGATGAACTATTATCTTAAATGTACAAAAAAATCTGACATATCAAACATTAACAAAAATCTATATATAATAAAAGACTAAGCGACTGCCTGACCACCCGATCACCCAACCGTCCAACTGGTAGCTATGACACTCACTGACCACCAGGGGGCAGCCGCTCCGACCGATAGCTATGATGCACACTGACCACCAGCGGGCAGATGCTCAACACAGGAGCTGCCGAGCTGCCGTGAACCACCCTCTCACAATCTGGGACCCCTCAGGGGATGTCAGAGAGCTGGTTTTGGCTTGATCCCCACAGGCCAGGCCAAGAGACCCCACCTGCCAGAGGGACCCTGCTCACTCTGCAGATGTCTTTCAAGCCACGGCGCCACCTCAGGAGCGGTCGGCCTGGGAGGGACTATAGGATGTTGGCTCCAGGATGTGTCCGGCCCATCTCCCCCAGTTCTCCAGTTCTGTCTCTGCCCTCCCACCACCTTCAAATTAATTTCCTTTCAATGTGCATGAATCTGTGCACCAGAGCACTAGTAAATAAATAAAAGTGGATTAAGGATATGAACAGAAAGTATAGAGTTCATTTCTAATTAAAAAGATGAAATGGTTAATAAACAGAAAAGAATGAACAGTCAGGGAAATAAAAATCAAAACAATAATAAAAACCAGTTCTTACCTATCAGATTGACCAGAAAAAATTTTTAAATGTGATTATATCAAGTATCAGCAGACAAAGGAATGTGGAGAAAAAGCCCTTTCATTATAACTGCCACTTCAGAGGGCAATAGTCAGTGTCTGTCAGACCAAACACCACACACACTGTGGCCAGCAATCCCACTTCTCCAGATCTCTCCCAGAGAAACACCCACGTTTACAAAACAAGAACATTTAACGCAGCATTCTTCTTGTAATTCTGCAAACAATCCTGAAAGGGGGACAGGCTGGATATTATGGAATACTATGAAAAAAAATAAAGTAGATAGATAATGTCATATCATGGGTAAATGCCCAAGAGGTATTGCTAAGGGTAAAAAGCAATTGCATATAGTGGCACAGCATCTTACTATCTGTGTAAAACGCATATATAGAAGTGCCAATCAGTTTCTACTTGTACACATACATGTATATCATCGCTTAAATAACATCCAGAAGGGGCCACAAAGCTACAATGATGGTGACTGGGCTTCCAATCAAGGGGAAAGTGAGCCATTTCTGTCAAGTTTTAATTTGGGGAGAGAAGCAATGTTCATGTACTTGGGAAGTTTACACTAAATATAAAAGGATCAACATTTTTGGTGACATATGAATTAGAACTGCCCCTAGAAAGCGGGTGCCAAGGCCGATGTTTGCACTTCCTGTGCAGGCCAGCCCAGTATGGTTTACCTGGGGGCGGGGGAGAGGGGTTCTAGCACATGCTTGTGACAATGGATGAATCAACGGGGATGAAATGAGATTGGAGACTTCGTTTCTAAGTACAGGGGTTTGTCTCTCATTTGGCAGAACAAACTGTTTTGAATGAGATAATACATTTAGCACAGTTCCGGTGGATACATTTTAGCTTATGATTAACATCAATTTTCAATTCTATCTCGTTTTGTGACCAGAAGGTAGAACTCCAAACATTTAAACCTTTTTTTTCCCCCTGTTTCATCAGTCTTTGGTAGAGATTGTGGTTTGTTTCTTTAATTCTGCCCCTACCCCCCACCTCCCGGCTTCTGCATATACCCTTTCCATTTTTATTTAGTTCTCAGATAATCAAAAGTTAACTGCAGATGGAGCAGTAACCTATAGGGGAAGCTACACCTAGGAGCCTGTTTTTTCTGCCTCTGGGGATTTGGATGTTTTATGCACTGCCTCACACATTGTTATCCTACTCTTCCCACTCTGTCACTCCCTCCTCACAGCAGGAAAGCTCCCCGCAAACAGGTGCCGATATCCGCACTGTCCTCATGGGAAGGAAAATTCCAACCCTGCTACACACAGACTCTGTCACACGTGTGGCCAAGGCCTTGTGCATTGAGGACAGAGAAGGCGGCGGGCCTGGGCATATATGATTTGGGCTCTTCTCCAGTTTCTATGCACGTCTCACAACAGTTCCTTAGGCATAGAATTCTTCCGGGAGACCTCTAAAAACTCGTGGGAAACACCGAAGTGTCTAAGTTTCCATAATACCAACTCTATTACCTTTTTAAAATATTTTTGTTGAATTTGAGAGAGGGGGGAAGGTAGAGGGAGACAGAGAAACATCAATGTGAGAGCAGAACATTAACACAACCGCCTCCTGCAGGACCCTGGCCAGGAGCCACAACCAGGACATGTGCCCTGACTGAGAATCGAACCGGCAACCTTTTGGTGCACAGGATGAAACCACACTAGCCAGGGCACATGCTATTAATTGTATTAATATTATTAATACAATTATATCTCTGGCTATTTATTCAAGATTCATTCACTCTTTTCTAAAAATATATATTTTTATTGACTGCCACTGCAGAATTATAGAAAGGTTGTGGATTGGTCACACACACACACACACACACACACACACACACACACCCCTCTACTCTAAGAACATCACTCTATTGTATGTCCTCAATATATTTGCCCGAAAATGTATCTCACAACATGAGAAAGCCAAGGATGATGCGAGCAGAGGCAGCTTCATCTTAACAGATGTTTCCTGATCAGAGGGCAAAGCTAACAGTGACTCTGGTAAGGGTCCACTCTGTAAGGTTCTGCAAGAAAACTGTCTTGCTCAAATATAGCTTTATTATACTCAGACTTACATCACCGTTTTGAAAATATATACACCATTGTTTAAGGGAATGTTTATATACATGTAGCGCCTCTGTTTCTCGAGCCAAATTCAGCATCAGGAGACATGTGTCTTCACCCTGGGCCAAAAACCAGGTATATGCCAGTAAAATCCTTCACCCCCTGCGTCCCAATGTCTGTACCTATCAAACCTCTCCCAGACTCTAAACCTGTATCTCTACATATCCACTGGTCATTTCCACTCGTAAATTGAGAAGGTTAAAGTGAAATGCATTTTTTTCTCGATCGCTTCCTTCTCCCGCATGAACCCGGCCTCCTCCCTGCTTTCAGGAAATCATTTTTTCTGGAGTCATGAAAGCAGTAATCTAAATTTTAAAACCTTGCAGAAATCACTCTGGATCGCACTTCTCCCTCTCCTTCCACATTCAGTCAGCAAGTCTTGCCCATTCTCCTTGTACCATGTGCCCCGAACCCAGTCCTTGTGTATCCATGTCAGAAACCCTTCTTTCCCACAATTGCAGTAGTCTCCTAGCTACCTCCACTCTCTTCCCTCTCAGTCTATGTGGGCTATAGCAACACCACACTAGGGGTGCCAGGTAGAAAAGAGCATCCTGTGTTTTCATTTGTTAAATCTGGCAGCCCTGCACCATACACATT
>NW_006293533.1:384265-386078 GCF_000327345.1 Myotis davidii
TCCCTTATCCTTCCTGAATTAAGGCTAAACTCCTCGGCTCACCACTCAACAAATATTTTACTAGTCACCTGCTATGTAGACTCTGCATTGGGTTATGAAGTAAGCAAAATAAATAATTTATAGTCTTTATCCTTAAGAGCTTAGCCCTAGCTGGTTTGGCTCAGTGGATAGAGTGTCAGCCTGCAAACTCAAGGGTCCTAGGTTTGATTCTGGTCAAAGGCACCCGCCCAGAGTTGCGGGTTTGATCACCAGTAGGGGGCATGCAGGAGGCAGCTGATCAATGACTCTCTCCGCCCGGAGTTGCGGGTTTGGTCACCAGTAGGGGGCATGCAGGAGGCAGCTGATCAATGACTCTCTCTCATCATTGATGTTTCTCTCTCTCTCTCTCTCCCTCTCCCTTCCTCTCTGAAATCAATAAAAAAATCTATTTTTAAAAAGGAGCTTACAAGCTAAAGAATGATCACTGACAAAGAAACACAAGCAGAATACAGAGCGGTCAAGTCCATGTTAGGGTTGAGGTATAAGAGTCAGGAGGTTCCGTGGTTGACTATAATAACCTCTAGTCTGGCCTATGTCTATGGGCTCGTGAGGACCAGAGGGGGCGCCACGATTCCCCTCTGACGAGAGACTGGTTCCATCCTTTGGCAGATGCTTCACCCACATGTGGGTCCCTCTTTGTCCCCCACACTGCATTCATTCTGGGACAGCGATGGCTCCCAAACTCATAGATTCTCGGAGCCAACTCTCAGGTCTTCAGGTATGGGAGGATCTCCTCACCCTCCTCTTGGGGCAGAGTTCCCCCATTCCACTTAGACTCCACTCACTGCGTTCTCTTTCCAACGTTCCAGCAGCACACAGGCACAGCAGCAAACTTGCTGCTCCCAGCGGCCGTGCATCCTGGGAACAAAACGTGTGTTTGTTTACTTTTCTTGCCAAGTGATTTCTTTGAGCTCCTGTCCCTCAAGTACTTGACTTGGGAGAAGGAATAAACTCTGCAAATCCACTCCCCAAAAGACTGCCTTCCTCTCCCGCAACTTCTCCTGGGAGATGGGAATAATGAGGGGTGGTTGGGCCAGTTCTCTAATTATGGGCCTTTCAGTGAGCCCTGTAATGGGGTGGTTCACCCTCACTGCTCTAAATTTAGACTATAGAGCACATTGTGCCTTCTGTCTTTGGTTAGTTCTTAACAATAGTTGTGTGGCAAAAAGAAAATTCCTACTTGACATCCTGTAAGGCTTGTCTTTATGCTTGGCTCCCACCAACCACATAGGGTTCAGACACCACTGAAATTTCAGTTCTAAATCATTAGAATGTTCTTAAAAATAATGGTTCTCAAGCCTAGCTGCACATCAAACACCTAGGAGGCTCCAATTTTTTAAATTACAAAATTTCTAACTCCATTCCAGAGCCATTTGATCAAAATTTCCAGGACTAGGACCAGATAATTGACATTTGATCAAAATATAAGCAGCCTAACATTTAGGAACCCCTAGATGAGAACGCGAGAGGGAGAGAGAGAGAGAGCCAGGAAACTATTTGGGTTAATATATAAGCCCCATGGACAGATTCATTTTTGTACCCCAACACGTAGAACAGTCTGTAGCATATTATATAATAACTAGAGGCCTGGTGCACAAAATTCATGTGGGGGGGAGGGGAGTGTCCCTCAGCCCACCCTGCACCCTCTCACAGTCCGAGAGCCCTCAGGGGACATCCTTCGTGCTGCCGTGGAGACAGGCTTTGCTGCTGTGCTTGCCAGCCGTGAGCCTGGCTTCTGGCTGAGTGGCGCTCCCCCTGTGGGAGTGCACTGATC
>NW_006293533.1:386217-386844 GCF_000327345.1 Myotis davidii
CAGCTGATCGATGTTTCTCTTTTATAGATATTTTTAACTCTCTATCCCTCTCCCTTCCTCTCTGTAAAAAAAATCAATAAAATATTAAAAAAAACAACAACAAAAACACAACTATCTTACCAAAATGTACCACCCCAAGAAATTATCAAAAGTAGATGTCTTTTTTTCCATAGTTTTCTTAATATAAACAGGTCTTTGTTGAACTTGGATATACAAATTAGGTAAGATGAAAATGCTACTTAGGTGAGACTTCTCAGGGCTGCCTCACCATCATGATAAGGTTTCAACCCACAGGATTTAGAACTGACCAGGAGGGAAGATATTGGGACAAAGGTGGCATGTTGAAGGATCTCTATCCATGACTGCCAAGCTAATGATCACATGGTGTATCTTTTCCACCACAAAAATATACCTGTCAACATGACCAGACCATTTAGATTAAAGAGTGCTAAAGATGGACTGAAAATTTCTCTTTCACTGGTTACCTTCTCTTCAGATTCCATTAGGTTCATCAAACTCTAAGGTTAACCAGCCTTCGCCTAAGCAGGTCATAAAGTAATTGTTTCTATTTGAGCCTACTGCATTACTATCATGTTTAGGACCTCTCACTCTGAGTATATATTCAAA
>NW_006293533.1:386875-387414 GCF_000327345.1 Myotis davidii
TTATATTCTAGATGAGTTATTAATCTATAATAATAAAAGTGTAATATGCTAATTAGACTGGACAGTCAAACGACCTTCCAGATGTCTTTCCAGACGTCCTTCTGGATGAAGCCACCCTGGTGGGACCCAAGGCAGAGGCAGTTAGGGGTGATCAGGCAGGCAGGTGAATGGTTAGGGGCAATCAGGCAGCCAGTGGTCCCAGATTGTGAGAGGGATGTCTGTCTGCTGGGATTAGGCCTAAACTGGCAGTCAGACATTCCCTGAGGGGTCCTGGATTGCAAGAGGGTGCAGGTCAGGCTGAGGAAACCCACCCACAACCCCCAACTGTGCAGGAATTTTGTGCACCAGGCCTCTAGTATTCTATATAATCAAAGGCTAATTCCCCTGATTAGAGCATGTGGTATACAATGAAATGAGTTAATAATCTATAATAATAAAAGTGTGATATGCTAATTAGACCAGACAGCCAAACGACCTTCCAGACATCCAGATGTCCTTCCTGACAAAGCCAGGGCCCCAGGGAAGCAGCCTGGGTCCTG
>NW_006293533.1:387814-393739 GCF_000327345.1 Myotis davidii
AGTCCTTCCGGATGTCCTTCCAGATGAAGCTGCCATGGCAGGACCCAAGGCAGAGGCAGTTAGGGGAGATGAGGCAAGCAGGCGAGTGGTTAGGGGAGATGAGGCAGGCAGGCAGAAGCAGTTAGGGGTGATCAAACAGGTAGGTGAGTGGTTAGGGGCGATGAAGCTGGCAGGTAGAGGTGGTTAGGGGCAATCAGGCAGGCAGGCAGAGGCGGTTAGGGGTGATCAGGCATTCAGGCGAGCCGTTAGGGGCGATCAGGCAGCCAGTGGTCCCAGATTGCGAGAGGGATGTCCAACTGCCGGGATTGGGCCCAAACTGGCAGTCGGACATTCCCGGAGGGGTCCTGGATTGCAAGAGGGTGCAGGCTGGGCTGAGGGAACCTGCCTCGTCCCCCTCCCCCCAGCCAGGCAGGAATTTCGTGCACTGGGCCTCTAGTAATAATAATAAAAACCCTGATATACCTAGAGATTCTTTTGAGATGGTGGTGGTGGTTGTCATGGGTTATATGGCTATTGTTGTTGATACTGTTATTATTGCCATAGACTCACTTAGAAGGATAAAGAGTCTCTTTCCGCCACCCCACAGCAGGAAAGAAGCCCTGCTTTGTAAGGGCTGACTGCCTCCCTCACCAGGAGGGAAGTAAACAGCTTTTGTGTTAGAGGCAGATGGGAGGAGTTTCAGCTTAATCCCCCAGCTGAGGTGGTGTGGAGCAGAGATGCCGAAGTTGCCCCCAGGGGAAGGAAGGGGGCCTTCTCCAATGTGGATCTGGGACAGAATTCGGGGTTATCGCAGATGGAAAACTGTGATCTCCCCTGACACGAAGTGCCCATGGTTGTGGGAAGCTGGACACCTGGCCAGGGGGGCACAGGAAAAGTTCTTACAGACCAGGGAGGAACAGTGGGAGGGGCCACTCCTCTTCAAAACGGATTCCAGGGGCTTACTTAGCAAGCTCTGGGCAGGGACCAAAGGAAAACCCCAAGGAAAGGGGAGGAGCCCTCAACGATTGACATGTGGCATTTCCCCACCAGGGCCAGAGTCAGGGCCAACCACCTCCTGAGTGAAGGCTTGGAGCCAGAATCCCTTTGATTTGGAAAAGGAAGTGCTCTGATTTTTCTTGGGCCAGAGCATTGCAGAGAAATTTGTATCCCTTTAAATTTGTACAAACTCTTTGGACTCAGACGCTCAGGGTTTACTTATACTGGTGGCTAACCTACTGCTTGTGGGTAAATTTTATAGGTTTAACTCTCAGCAAGTAATCTTTTTCTATATAGCTAGGAAATACTTAACTGGGCTTCCATGAGCCAACAAAAATCTTTTCAAATATGCTATTTTCTACTGTTCACAGACAGTAGGAAAAGCATTTATACAGAACCCACAAGGCCACCAACTAGTCAGACAAGTCCAAATAGAAAATGAGAACAGCTAAATGACTTTTGCTTTCTGACTAATATAGATATCATTTTTTATAGAAGCACCAGCTTCTGTGATTCTAAGAAAATGAAATTATGTTTATTGGCCTTATTTTAAGTAACTTGTTCAGGATTCCACAGGAGAAAATATGCAGAAGTGTGATCCATTCTTCAGTTGTTTTTTTTCCTTTCTTTCTTCCTAGCCTTTGTTTTCAGCTGCCACTGAACAACTACTGGCATGTAAAGACCGGATAATCTGGTGTCAGATTTCTCTTCAAGTTCTTCCCTTCTCCTCCAGGCCTAGGAGAGAAGTGCCTTGGGTGACCTCACCACTTCAATATTGGAATAACTCCCCCACTAATCAACCTGCCTCCCTTTCCCCTACTCATTCCCATCAGATGCATCTTCCTAAATTATAGTCTTGACCGTTTCACCCCATTCTCCCACCAAAAACCCCTAATCTAATACCGTACCATTCAAAGAATGCTTACTGAGGAACTCAGAAGTCCGAGACATTGTGCTTAACACTCTGAGGGATATGAACTCACATCAGGCAGTTTATATTTTCTTGGAGATACAGACATTTCACAACCTACTATGAGGGAAAGCATATTAAATGTTCAAATCAAGGCCAAGATTAAGGTTTAGGAGTCAAGGCAAAGAAAGGAAAAGATAAAGCTGGCTCCTTTACTGATGCAGCCTATTAGTTACAAAATAATTTGAATCATTTATCTGGCAATAACTGTGCTCTGGTAAATCGACACTATCAGCCTACTCCCATCTCCTCTGCATTCCATACAAACCTTCCGTAGACTCCGCCAAATTGGTCTGTTCAGTTCCAAAGGCATCTTGGAGTTCCCACCTCTCGCTCTCTTAAGGCCACTTCCTCTGAGTAGATGGCCACCCCAGTTCTCTCAGCCTGTCCAAATGCTACCCACTTTATATACTACCTTTTCCATGAAAACTGTCCCAGATCAATCAGCCAGAGTGGCCTCTTCCTCCTTGGCACCCGAGTCACTAACTGGAGTCTCTCCCACCATCTTTCTGAATCTACCGGAACCTGCATGTGCACCACGACTCGGGGCTCCCATGATTCAGTCCTTTCTGCCCGGTACCTGCCCCAGGCCAGCACCCTAGCCTTGCACCACTGGCCTGAGCCTTGTGACTTGGTGTTTGTCGCCCACATCCCAGTGCTATGCCTGGTCCTCAATCGCCAACTCTGCCACCAGGAGCTCAGGGTTCTGTTTTAGCTACCTCAGCATCCCGCCCCTCCTTCTCCTCCAATGTGTGCTTCCTGTGTCTTCCAACTCACCACAGCCTAGGAAACTGCCTGAGGAGAAAAAAAAAACAAAAGATCAGCATAGTTTAAGTGTTACTACCTTAGGAGTAAACATGTAGCACCACAACATGGATGAACCTTGAAAGACATTATGCTAGGTGAAACAGCCCTACACTAAAGGCCTGATGTTGTATGATTCTACTTAGATAAGGTACTTAAAGCAATCTGATACACAGAGATAGAAGGTAAAACAGTGGTCACCAGGGGCTGGGGTGGAGAGGGGAATGGAGAGTAATGTTTAATGGGTACAGAGTTTCAGTATGGAATGAAGAATAAGTCCTGGAGATGAATGTGGTGATGTTTACACAATAATGGGAATGTCTTTAATGCCACTCAACTGTACACTTAAAAATAACTAAAATGGGCCCCAGCCAGTTTGCCTCAGTAGATAGAGTGTCAACCCACAGACTGAAGGGTCCCAGGTTTGATGCCGGTCAAGGGCATGTACCTCAGTTCCAGGTTTGATCCCCAGACAGGAGGCACCAATCGATGCGTCTCACTCACCTCAATGTTTTTCTCTCTGTCTCTCCTCCTCCTTGCCACCCTCTCTAAAAATCAATGGAAAAATATCCTCAGGTGAGGATTAACAAATAATTGAATAAATAATTAAAATGGTGAGTTTCATGTTACGTCTATTTTTACTGTGATAAATAAATAAATAAATAATTTTAATGAACTATTCACACATGAAAAAAAAACTACATGACCAAGAGTTCGGTGGCAAATCAAAATAGAGGGCTGAATCCGCACTCATTCTTTCAAGGTTCCTAACTAGCTGGCTAGCTATTTCCCTCACTAAGATTTCATCAGCCTGAGTATTTGCTCTGGATGTACCTTTGTTCTTTCAAGTTCTTGGCTCTAGTTTCTTCTATGCCACTTTGTGGCCTGATTTTGAATGATATACTTGAAAATGATGTGGAAAGAGTTTTTAAGCCAAGGGTTATTGAACAAATATATCTCACCAACCATTGCTTCCTGCTCAGGGTCCTACTGTTTGATTTTCTCTCCCTCTACGGACTTCGTGCCCCATGGACTCAACCTCATTTGCTCCCTGCATAGTAAGCATCTTTCTCCCAGGAGAGAGAGGAACCAATCTCATCCATTGTCTCAGTGTTTCTCCCCATCCCACACATGCACCACCACTCCCTGCTTGGAATCATGAGTCTTTGGTGCCTCTAAAGATAGAGCCTCTACAGCCTCCTCCGGGATCCTGTTGTCATAGCCACTGAATTTATTTACCTTACAGCACCCAAGGCTCTTCATTAAAACTTTCCTACCACATGTTTCCTTGAATTATTCACCTCCCTGAAAGGCAGAGACACTGTCTTACACACACACACACACACACACACACCTTTGACTACACATGCCACTTTTTAAAAAAAATTTACTAGCTCTGGCCAGTGCTGCTAAGTAGTTAGAGCGTCAGCCCATGCACCAAAGGGTCGTGGGTTTGATTCCTGGTCAATGGCACATCCCTGGGTTGCAGGTTTGATCCCTGGCCCTGGTCAGGGCATATGTGGGAGGTAACAAATGGATATGTCTCTCTCACATCGATGTTTTTCTTTCTCCCTCCCTTCCACTCTCTCTAAAAATTAATGGAAAAAATATCCTCCAGGTGAGGATTAACCAAAAAAATTAAAAAATTAAAAAACTTTAATTAGATTGTCACTTAGACATTTTCAGGAATCACTATCATCAATCCAGAAAAAAATGTGTTCACACTAACCATATGATTTCTTTTAAGTATGAATCTGTTTATGACTTTCAGATTTTATTCCTATTTACTGAAGTTCTCACAAAGTTCAAGCTGTTCTCAGAGTCCACTGAACTCCACTCCAGTGCCTCTCAGGTATGAATCATAGAGATTTAATATGCTGTCAGTTTGATAAATTCTGCTCACTCTCAAGAAAATTTCCAAGACTATATGAGTATTGTTCTTCAATCTTATAATTCACTTATATGCCTTTGGTATCATTTTCATAAAAGTTCCCCAGTTGGGTAATTTCTGGTAAAATTCCTAGACTTTGGATCATGCCATCGATCACTGTTGTGAAAATTATCTGAGCTCTACCTGTCCAAGTTTACCTAGGTTGTAATGCATTACAAAAATTCATCCAAATATCATTCTCTGGTAAATAAAACAGGACTTCCCAAAGAAATGCTGGTTTTAGGGTTGGGATAGGACAAATACAAGATGAGCCCAGAGCATCTTGTGCCAAAAGCTCAAAACACAAAAAGGTGGGGGCATGTCAAAGGTACACGGAAACCGGCCAGAAAGAGTTCCTAATGGCCAAAAGCCGGAACAATTTTGCAAGAATTTAACACAGCATTAAATTATAACCCAAAGTATAAAATACACGAGTCCATACTAATATAAATGACTGAGTGAATCAATATATGGGGGAGAAGAGATGAATTTTTCATACAGATGACGTCCAAATATACATAGATACATTCCCTTCCATGAGGTAAAGATTAATTTCCCACACGCTCACTCTCTTGAGTGTGAGCTAAACTTAGTAACTTGATTCCAAACAGTAGGTTTTGCAAATGGAAAAACTTTCCATTGGAGAAACCTGGCAAACAATAACTGATATAGTTAACATTGCCGGTGTTAGTCATGATGACTGCATGTACCCCGGATATGCTGTGATGAGAAGGGTACTTTATGCCTGTGATAACCTTCCCCAAAACCTGTAAGCTCAGTCAAACCACGAAAAAAACATCGGATGGCCCGGCCAGAGTGGTTCAGTTGGTTGAGTGTTGTTCTGTGCACCAAAAAGATGTTGGTTCAATTGCAGGTCAGGGCAGGTATGGAAGACAACTGTTTAATGTTCTCTCTCTCTCTCTCTCTCTCTCTCCCTCCCTCCCTCCCTCTCTGTCCCTTTCTCTCTTTAAGCATGTCCTCAGGTAAGGATTAAAAAAAAAGGCAAAACCATCAGATGAACTCAAATTAAGGGATATTCTACAAAATAGCTGATTGGTACACCACGCAACTGTCCAGAATCAGGGGTGGGCAAACTTTTTGACTCGAGGGCCACAATGGGTTCTTAAACTGGACCGGAGGACCAGAACAAAAGCATGGATGGAGTGTTTGTGTGAGCTAATATAAATTCAAAGTAAACATCATTACATAAAAGGGTACGGTCTTTTTTTTCAATAGTTTTATTCGT
>NW_006293533.1:393840-403598 GCF_000327345.1 Myotis davidii
AAAAAAAAAGAAAAATTGAGAAACCAGCACAGATTAGAGGAGACTTAGAAAGGTATGGTGATTAAACATAATGTGGTATCCCAGATTAGAATCTGGAACAGAAAAAGGTCATTACTGGAAAAACTAGTGAATTCATATAAAATATGAAGCTTAATGAATAGTAATGTACTAGTGCTGCCATCTTAGCTGAGACGAATGTACAATGGTATCGTAAGATAGTATCTTAAGAGAAACTGATGAGGAGTGTATGGGAACCCTGCACTCTCTTCACAATTCTCTGTGAGTCTAAAATTGTTTCAAAATAAAAAGCTAATTTTGTAAAAAAAAATTATTAATATTTTCTCCCGTCATCTTTAGAAGCAAATGAAAAAGTGTCTGACCCGGCTCCTGGGAGAGACCCCTTTTCTATCCTGCAACTTATAAAACCAATACAACAGAATCATACCCATCTGTATATATCGCTTAATATTTCTTTCTCAACATTGTCATAACTGGTTTTTTGGATCCTTGTTTCTATTTTGAGTTTTGTTGGTGACTTCAAAGAAATGGCCCCTTCAGTTTTGTTTCTGAGAAGTGAGCACCGGAGATTCTATTGCCAAAGCCAGCAAATTCCAGAAGTTCACAAAATTCACTTGAAGATAATTCAAGCTAATAACTGCCTAAACATAGTTAATGATTTATTCAAAATGGACAAAGAATCACCTGAAGACATAACCTAAGTCAACTATATTCTTTTCTATGAACAATATACTTAATTAATCCAAGGAAACCCTTAAATGTATGTACTCGTTATGCTGAGATAGCCATGGCTCTTTAATCTACATTGGCAATAAAACAATTCTCAAAGGGAAAAGTGCAAAGCAAGCTGAGCTAAAAGAAGATCTGTCAGATTCCCAGGACTGAAATTTTGAAGTGTTTGTGTGTCTGTTATAACACAGGATAAGATATTTCAAAACATTTGATCAAATGTTATAAACATGATCCCAGAAAAATTTTATTAAATCTATATCCATTTATTGTTGGGGACTAAAGTAGAGAATTATGGGATATGTCCCAGAAGTTCGCAGTGAGTCTATAGTAATGCAATAAAGTAGAAATGTGATGGGAACGTTTAACTTCCCCGTGTCCCCTGAGAGGTTCCAGTCAATGGGAAATTGATGTAGAAAAACTAGAGGAGATAGTCTGGCTCAAGGCAAGACTGAGGCAATAACAGCATCTACTAAATTATTTAGTGATACATACAAGAGCATAATCTACACAGAAAACTCTCGAACACTCAGCAAGCAGTCTTCTTACATAATAGTTACAATAGTAAATATGCTCATATAAATCCATGCTTTCTTTGGACAGGTTTTGGTTTCCAATGTGTAATTTTACTTGACATAATTCAAAGAAGTGGAGCCAAGGGTAAGAAAGGGCTTTTTTGTTTATTTTTCTAGATGGAAACAGATGTGTATTAGAGAACAATCCCTTGTGAGCAACAAATGGATTGCAGTCCCAGAGCCCCAGGCATGATTACGTTTATTCCTCCTGAGGTTTCACATTTAGCTTTCTCTATTTCATTTTAACTTTAAAACTTTCCTAAGTTGGACTTTACATACTCGCTTCTTAAAAGAAAACTTCAACCTTGTTAAAATTCAACTTTATTTTTCTTCAGTTGTAGATGAAATCTCAGATAATTAGCTTTCTTGCTCCTAGGGCTGTTTTTCAGCCATGCTCATGGTGCTCTTTCTATCAGTCTTCAAAAATAAAAATTGTCATTTATTTCAACATTGCATATCCAACTAATCAAAAAGATATTTATATGGAATATAGTTATATAGTAAATAATAGTGTGATGTAAGTAAAAAAATTTTTTAATCATACTATATTTCCATGGATTAAAGAGATATTATTTTTTTAAATCCTATATAATAAAAGCATAATATGTTAAGTGTCCGACCGTTTGTTCTACCGTTCGCCCAGTCACTATGATGCACACTGACCACCAGGGGGCAGGTGCTCTGACCAGTAGGTTAGCTTGCTGCTGAGGTCTGGCCAATCGGGACTGGGCAAGATGGGCCGGACACACCCTGGAGCCCTCTCATGGCCCCTCCTCAACCCCGATTGTGCACTGGTGGGGTCCCTTGGCCTGGCCTGTGCCCTCTCACAATCCAGGACCCTTTGGGGGATGTCGGAGAGCTGGATTTGTCCCGATCCCCGCAGGCCGAGCCAAGGGACCCCACCGGTGCACGAATTTGTGCACTGGGGCTCTAGTTAAACTATAAAGATCTAGATGGTCCCAGGCCAGGTAGCTCAGTTGGTTGGAGCAGCATCCCAATACACCAAGGTTGCTGGTTTGATCCCTGGCCAGGGCACACATAAGAATCAACCAATGAAGGCATAAATAAGTAGAATAACAAGTCTCTCTCTCTTTCTCTCTCTCTGTCTGTCTTTCTCAAGTCAATCAATAAATAAAAAATTTAAAAATAAAAAGATCTGGAAATAGCTCTTCTTTTCTTCTTCCTCTTCCTCCTTTTCCAGAACAACTCAGTCATAAAATCATTAGGTAGAGACAAGCAGGATGTGCATTGCACCAGGATAGGAAAGCCATGGTGGCCCAGAGTGAAGTAAGATGAGCATCCGCATAGGAGGAAATCCTGGCACAGATGTTGGAGACTGAGCAGGGTGAGGAGAGTGCCCATGCATGAGGGTAGCCTGGAATGGGTGTTGAAGACTGGATAGGATGAAGAGGGAGTCCACATGGTGGCATCCAACTGCATTAGCCCTGTAGGCCAAGTAGGGTAAGACAGTCATTGTTGTGAGTGGGAGGGGGGAATTTCGTGGCAAAAAGAGATTGGTGCATATAAGGGAATTGATTAAGAAGTAAATGTATGAAGGATAATGAGATCCAAGGAGGAAAATAGACTGAACTTTGTGGTGATGAATTGGAATTGGAGGTTTCTGTTTGAGTATAATGATTTTCACTATTATAGATATACTAGAGACCCAGTGCATGAAATTCATGCATGGGGAAGGGGTTGTCCCTCAGCCCGGCTTGTGCCTTCGCATAATCCGGGGCCCCTTGGGTAGGGTCCCTAGGCCTGGCCAGCAATCAGGGCCTAGTGGGGTTTTCCTTCCCCCAGCTGTCGGCAGCTGGCCCCGCCTCTGCTGCTGCAACTGCTTGTCATCCCTGCGGTGCTGCCACCCCCTTCGCCACCAGTCACCTCCCTCTGCAGGTGACAGCTGTGAGGTGCCATTGCTTGGCTGGCCTGGGCCTCTCTCTGCATGGTGATTGCTGGCGGACCCCGTACACCCGCCACAGCATTGCTGGCTGGTGGCCTGGGCCTCCCTCTGTAGGGCGATCAATCACAGGACCCCCAGATCAATCGCCTCACAGAGGGAGGTTCTGCCCACCCACCGCAGTGCCACCAGCCGGGTAGCCTGGGCCTTCCTCTTTGGGGTGATCCATCAGAGTAATTTCATCATTTTGAAGCACTGGCATGCCCAGCACATTTAGGGCCTGTTAGAGTGACATATTACAAGAGTAGCATCATCCTGCACTTTGCACAGAACAACACTCTGAAGCCTCAAACCTCAGCTATCGGCCGAGACAAAGCCAGTCAAAAGGAGGCTGGTATGTGAGCACAAGAGTGAAGCCCTTGACACTTTTAGAAAAACTTGATTACGGGGCTTGAGAAGAATTTCCACTAGCGAGGACAAAATATAAAAATAAAAAACAATATTGAAGTTATTATTTTTTAATATGGACCTTTTCTGTTCTCATAAGTGAGTGAGGGCTGGGAGAAGCTAAGATTAAATCATTATTCAAAATCAGAATGTGTACAGCAAGTCACATACCCTCATATACTGTTGATAGACATAGAAATGAGATACCATTTCTATGGAATACCATTTTGAAAAATATATCAAGATCCTTTTTAACTTTTTGGTACATTGTCCTACTAAAAAATCTTGTCTAATAAGATAAGTAAAGAGACATATATAAGTGTATGCCCAGGAACATTTGTTGCAGTATTAAATATAATAATAAAATCTCAAAATGTTCTAAATATTCATTTAGGAAGAAGGTTAAATGAGTTATGGAATAACTAGACAAATGGGTAGATGATTAAATATTATGCAGCTCTATATTAGAAAATTCTCTTGACAGTGGAAAACAGGGTATCAAATTGAATGTACAAAGATAAACCTATAGTTGAAAAATGTTAACTGAGTTGCTTTTTTTAATTATTATTCACTAAATTATTTCTCTTGCCCTGTAGCTCTCCACCTACTGGGCCAATTGGAACCATGGCCTTGGAGAGCAGAAATCCATTGGCATGCTTGAATGCAGTTTTGACTCATAGCAGGCTTACCATTCTAAAGCAAGACACCTTCGATACATAGGAACTAGGCCATTGAGAGATAATTTTATTTTGACTTAATAAAAAGGACATGATTGGAATACTGAGGCAGAGGACTAACACGTAGAAATGATAAATTTACTCACAGAATAAATATAATGCTGTATTTAACATAACGTCAGTTTCCTGCCTGGTAGGAAGGAAGCAGAAGAATTCCCTGCTGGGCTGCAGGGAAGAGACTGGAGAAAGAGGGGGAGAAGAGAAGAAAGCCAGATGTGAGAAGAGTCCCTGCGGGGACGGTCTCCCTTCCTGGGTTGAAATTTAAGATGGAGCTTTGTGTCCCAAGTAAGTTTCAGGGGGTGAGAAAAAGAAGGTACTTCTGCTCCACATCCTCCGTAAGATCAGGGAGAAGCCACTTTCAGATAGCCCACCGAGAACATGAAGTGGCTGCGGAAGGAGGTGAATGGCTGCGGTCGGGACCAGAGACGGAGGTGGCCTGAGAGAGCCACCGCCCCCACCATCCCCATGGTTCCCAGAGGGGGACATGGAAGGGAGCCAGCACTCGGGATGGGTGGGGGCGGAGGTGACCGCAGCAGAGGATAAGGAGGCCCCGTACTAAAGCCTGGGGCGGTTGGCTCTCAGCAACAGCAGCAGCAGGGACGATGACAAAACTCCTGGCAGCGGTCCCTCTGTACTGCACCGCCCATGCCCAGGACATACATTCGCAGCAGAAGAGCGGGGCCAGGGACCCACAGGCAAAATCCACACAAGGCAAGACCACAGCCAAAAAGGGCTGGAGAGTAACGCAAGCACCAGACACCATTCCCTGCAGGCAGGATGGTGGCATGCGCTTCCTCTGTGGTGGGAAGGAGAATGCCTGAGAGGGAGTCTGATGAATGTAATAATGTTTCCCTGCCCTGGCAACGAACTGACTTCAGTTACAGAGATATTTAAACCTATTCTTTTCCTCAGCCCAGATAGAATTGTAAATTTCAAAACTGGGACGTCTATATTCAACGCTATTTTGGCCTGTCCAGTATGTGGTCTCTCTTCTGATACAAGCAGCTGAGTTTCCTGGGTCCTATTTTTCCAGAGCCTGGGTGTTTCTCTGATTTTGTAGCCTGCCAGGAAATTGCTGTCCCTCCTTAACTTTGAAACTAGGTTAACTTGTCTTATTTCCAACTAAATAACTTCAACTAATACAAAATATATAATCCCAATTTTGTAAATGCATAAAAGCACATTGGTGATTGCAAGCACACACAAATACACACACACACACACACACACACATCTATTTTTTGGAAAAAGATTAGAGGGAATGAAATGTTAATAGTGATCATCTCTGAGTAACAAGATTACAAAATATCTTGTTTTTTCTCCCTGCATTTCTAAATTTCCTATTCTCCACAATGAGTATGTATTATATTGTTATTCAAAATATGGAGAGATAAAAATATTATCCATAATGTCCAGAGAAATAACATTAGGAAGCCCCATGACATTAAAAAGTCATGGATGTCATAGGCCCTTGTCCCTTGGCATCCTGGGCCGGCCAGCAGCCTGCAAACACAAGAACTATTGGGCAGTGCGGTGCAATGGAAAGAACACGAGGTGGAGAATCTAGAAACCTGGGTTTTAGTTCTGGCACTAACAAGCTGCGGACCTTCAAGAAGACTTTCTACCTCCCTGAACCTGAGGTTTATTCCCCTGTGAAATGAAGGGTTAAACTGGCTGTAGGATCACAGAGGTCACTGGCCTGTCAACCAGACCCCAGCTCAGACCTCAACTCCCAGCAGCTCCCAGATAAGTATGTGAAAGGACAGAATGACCCAGCCATGCCAGCCGAAGTTTGAACTTTCAGAATACTTCCTAGGGAACTCCATAGACACTGCTTGTTTCACGTCTGAGACTGAAACGTAACAACACCATTTGGATGTTTTCCACCTTGTTTTCATAGTGTCTCTGTCAGGAAGGACACTTCACAACCCACTCCCGGAATGGGAGTGCAGCTAGTGCCTGGCCCTGACACCAGCCCCGATCAGCCTAAGGGCCCAAACGCCACCATTCCGGATGGTGCCGTATCTCCTCCTGCGCTTAGCACACTGCCTGCCTCCTTGGCCTTGTCATGCAGCCTGTCATCAGAGCCACAGCCCACAGGGAGGGCTTCTGGAGGGGGCTGGCGCGGGCAGATTTACTGCTGCTGCTTCAGTCCAGGAGATTGCAAAGCCGAGGAAGCCCGAAGGGAGGTGCTGCATAGTCACCCCACATCCTCAGTGAGTGGTGGTCTGTCCTGGGTGGGACCTAGGTGAAGGGTGCAGCAGGGATTGGAGCTGTAAGAACAGAGACCAAACTCGTAACTTACACGTCTGTTCTAAACTAACCATGGCTTCACCAAACTAACTTCCCAGCGACTCTTCTCTTCTTCTGTTCTTATATGTATGTCTTGCATCTTCCTCAGGGAATTGTCTTCCTCTTCCCATATATAATGTCTAAGAGTCCTCTTTGGCTTGCCGGGGACAAGCTCCCTATTCACCAGAGTGATGCATGACTGAGACTCTCTGTCATGACTCAGGAGACAACCAACTCACAGGGTCCTTAGGAAGATGCAAGCCCAAAGCACTTCCGTTCTATAGAGTAAAAATCCACTGCCCTTTTTTCCTGTTCATCTTCATTTCTAACCTAAGAGAAGAAAATAGAAATGGAAAGGGACTGGGTAATCTTTTCCAAGGAAAACTTTGAAGTTTTTAAACACTGAATAGAGAAGAACTAAAATTTCAATGTAGAAAAGATACAATTAAGCACCCTTGGCAAGTACGTTAAGAGGAGTGTAAAGGGACTTAGACTGTGTGGGAGTCGGGCTCCGTCCAAAGAAAACAGGCCCAGGAATGTTTCAAGATGGGATCTGAAGAGATGAGTGAGTCACCACGTGAAGAAGGGAAAGGAGAACAGAAAACACCAGAAGACACAGTCTCTCTAGCGAAATAAATCCCACAACTAGCAGCGAAGAACTTTAAATGGTAGAAATGTAAATTTAAACTAAGACTGGAGAAAAGTAAAGAAGGAGAAAAGGTGACTTGTCTCTTTGCCGAAGTTCAGTGTTGCTGATAGGGTGGGAAGAGAATGGGGAATGTGGGAGGAATGGAGGAATTCTAATAAGAAGGTTATCTCCCCCAAAGAATTCCTGTGAAGGTTTTTTTCCATAAGAGGTTAAGTCATTATTCTCAAATAATCCAAGAGGCATGTGTTGGCTTTCTGGTGCTTACCAGTATAATCCCTGAGCAGAAAATAATTTTCTAATACGAAGTAAGAGAGCAGGAGGTAGTACAGAAAGGATAAAGATACCTTAAATTAACACGAAGACTATTAAATGGTTTACGGTTATAAAAAGAAATGATTTTAGAAAAACTGCTGACTCTGCAGGTGGGGCTGACATTAGAGACTGCATCACAGTTAACTGCCCAACAGACGCACTTACTGAAATTGCAGCAGGATAGGAAGCCGCAAACATCTAAATACTCATCTCTCTCTCTCTCTCTCTCTCTCTCTCTCACACACACACACACACACACACACACACACATTGTTTCAAGTCACAAATGTAGCTTTAATTCCAAGAATCAACGGGTCACCTGCTTACATTCTCTCCAGTTTCAAATCTACCATCAAAATTAGTGAGCACTGCCAGCTAATTTAATAAACAGAAAACTTAAATAAAACAGAATGTAGCCACTTTGAGAGTTTATAGTCTGGTGATTATAAAAAAAGAAGAAGAAGAAGAAGAAAAAGACCATTTCTATGCTGTTGCCAGTGGGGATTTCTGGTATCGGGTCTATCTGATAAGCTTCTGAAACAACAGTTCCATTGAACTGCTGGAAAGGAAGTTGTTGTGACCGGATTGCTTCCTGTGGTGAACAAAGGGCTTTTGCTGACATAGCAACTTCTCTGTGGTTACAGAGACAAGCCCACAAGTTTGGTCTTTCAAAACTGAAAGTTGTTTTGTGTGTGTGTGTTTTAATTTCACTGTTTCAAAAGGAAACAAAATCTTTAGACTGGTTTCCTAAGGAAGAATTTTAAAAAGAAGAGAAGAAGGGAAAAGGAAAGAAGGATAAGAAAGAGGAAGAGAGGAAAGAAGCAACAAAATGATGTCATAGACATGTTTCTGAGTGTTGTTTTTTCTGTTACAAAATATTAAAATGTTGATAATAAAGGAGCCAAAAAATGTTACAAGGCCCATATGTGTATCTTCATAGGACTAAGAATAATGCAAGGCAAGGCCCACAGAGCCAAGGCTACAAGGTTTTGAAATGAGGGCAAGGATTTGTTCACCTGACAACATTTTTACATACATCCAAACAGGATAAGCACCAATCTCACATTTTAAAAAATGTAGTCAGGTATTAGACAAATATTAGAGAGTATCTATATCATTCTTCCTTTGAAAATAGAAGCAAACCACTACAGGACCCAGTGCAAAATGAAAATGCAGAGCTCATTGTTCAAAACTTACTAACAATTTCAAGATGGCAACAGTGGAGTATTGAACTGGGTGAGGGGCCCTTTGAGTGTGGGGGCTGTGTGTTTGCACTGGTCACACACCCATGAACTTGGCCCTGCCCTACAATTAAGGTCAGATTTGGAGGGGTTCAACAAAATATTTTGGGGGAAAATCCCAAATGTAAATTCCCACCTTAAAAGTTCAAGCCCAGTTGGAGTGTCTCAGTGGTTGAGCACTGTGCCAGGAACCAAGAGGTCACCAGTTTGAATCTTGCTCAGGGCATATGCCCAGGTTGTGGGCTCGATCCCCAGTAGGTGGCATGTGGGAGACAGCCAATCGATATTCCCCTTTCATCAATGTTTCTGTCTCTCTCTCCTTCTCCCTTTCTCTCTCTAAAAAAATTAATAAAAAACATTTTTTTAAGTTCAAGATGGGGAGCTTAATTATTGAAGTCAGAAGATCAATTATCCTCTGCTTTCTATGAGCTATAGTAGATCTAGATGCCCTCAGTGTTACTGTTGAAACTAATCTACACTAATAAAAGAGAAACATGGTCATTGGCATACGACCGCTACCCTTCCCATTGGCTAATCAGTGAGATATGCAAATTAACTGAGAGCCAAGATGGCGGCCGGCAGCCAGGCAGCTTGAAACTAACATGAGGCTTGCTTGCCTCAGTGACGGAGGAAACCAACGTTACCCGCTTGCAGCTTCAGGCTTCTGAGCCTGCAGTTTAAGAAACTATGTAAAAAATACCGCCAGACTTCAGCCAGAAGGATTGCAACATTGTAAACAAAGGCCAGAAACCTATTTTAGCAGTGGAGGCCTAAGAGCTGGAGCCTAGCCTCAAGCTAAAGCTGGCTCAGAATTAAAAAAAAAAAGGAAAAAAGGAGCGGTTGGGAGCTTCCATCACC
>NW_006293533.1:404010-415695 GCF_000327345.1 Myotis davidii
GTCTCTAAGTATCCTATATAATAAAACCCTAATATGCAAATTGATTGAACGGCAGAACAACCGGTTGCTATGATGCACGCTGACCACCAGGGACAGACGCTCAACACAGGAGCTTCTCCCTGGTGGTCAGTTTGGTCCCACAGGGGGAGTGCCACTCAGCCAGAAGCCCTGAGCCGGGCTCACGGCTGGCAAGCGCAGCTGCAGTGGTAGGAGCCTCCCCTGCCTCTGTGGCAGCGCTAAGGATGTCCGACTGCCAGCATCCCCTGAGGACATCCCCTGAGGGTTCCCGGACTGTGAGAGAGCATAGGCCAGGCTGAGGGACCTCTCCCCCCAAGTCACAAATTTTTGTGCACCGGGCCTCTAGTATTTTTATAATTCCACTAGAGCACAACCTGCTCACTATGAACAGTGAGAGAGCTCAGAAGGATAGTATACAGCTCAGAGGTATGGAAAAGTTTGAAAACATGCTCTGGATAGGTTTGGTTTCTTTAAAATAACTTTATATTCTTGTAATACTGTCAGGCCCAACCAAATCTATGCTTTCTCTGTTATGGTTTAATGATTTCAGTTCTGGAGCAAAGTGATAATACCACTTCATTGTTTATATCATGTAATGCTAAAATACCAGTATTTAAATTTTATTTTTAAATTTAAAAATCAGTGAAAGAAAATCTTTAATAATAATAAAGTACAATTTTATAAATATATAAATATATTTTAAACACCAAATAAAAATTTAAATGTATAAAAATGTAAATGTTAACCATTTGTTATCATTGTGATAAAAATGATCCATAGGTGAAATCATTTAAAATATTCAAAAATGCATTAAACACTGTTTGAATTAAAATGATTGAATTAACCCTGAAAAGTTGGAAATAACGCAATATATTTCTAATTAAATGCAGTATAAAAGCAAAGTCATCAATTTTGTCATAATTAATTCTTGAGCAAAATGTTGTGCAATTTTTTCCAGTGTATTCTGACTATATATTAGTTGGACGACTGGTGAGAAATAATTTCATATGGCAACTCCAAATAATTTTCTCTGGCCCTCATTTTCAATTAAGTATATTTATTATTTGATATATTTGGGAAAAATTTGGGGACCAACATTTTTCAGGGACTACAGTGTGTTGATTGATAATGATTGTTTTGTTTTACTGATACTTTATTTTATACTAGAGGCCCAGGGCATGGATTTGTGCACTGGTGGGGTCCCTCAGCCTGGCCTGCGGGGATTGGGCTGAAACCAGCTCTCCAACATCTTCCGAGGGTCCCGGATTGCAAGAGGGTGCAGGCCAGGCCAAAGGACCCTGCTGGTGCACAAATCCTTGTACCAGGCCTCTAGTATGCATATGAGATCTTCGGTCAATCCCTTCCCACCCTCCCCTCTACCCACTTCCCTCTGAGATTCATCAGTCTGTTCCATGTTTCCATACCTGAGGTTTCCACGCCTGCATTGAGCGGCTGCCCCATGATGGTCAGTGTGTGTCATAGCTACCAGTCAGATGGTCGAATGGTCGGCTGGTCAGCCAGTCACTTAGGCTTTTATATATATAGATTTTATTTTTTAATTGTTTTTAATTGATTTCAGAAAGGAAGGGAGAGGAAGAGAGGGAGAGAAACATCAGTGATGAGAGAGAATCATTGATCGGCTACCTCCTTCATGCCTCCTACTGGAGATCGAGCCCACAATCTGGGCAAGTGCCCTTGATGGGAATTGAACCCAGGACCCTTCAGTCTGCATGCCGATGCTCTATCCACTGAGCCAAACCAGCTAGGGCTGTTTTACTGATATTTTAAAAGAATTTATAATTCAAGTTTATCATATATAAATGGACACGCTCAAGCAGAGTTAGCTACATCACTTTAAAAACTATTATTTTTTAAAAATATATTTTATTGATTTTTTTACAGAGAGGAAGGGAGAGGGATAGAGAGTCAGAAACATCGATGAGAGAGAAACATCGATCAGCTGCCTCCCGCACACCCTCCACCGGGGATGTTGCCCACAACCAAGGCTCATGCCTCTGACCAGAACCGAACCTGGGACCCCTCAGTCTGCGGGCTGACACTCTATCCACTGAGCCAAACTGGTTAGGGCTAAAGCTATTATTTTTATATTCTGCCTGTCCAGAATAATCTTTAAACTGGCATGAATATTAATTTCACAATAGAAGCTTTGCAATACCATAATATGATTTCTTATGGAGACTCACATAAAAATAGAGGGATTGAGCCAAGAGCGAGAGAGGAGAGAGAAAGAGAGAGAGAGAGAGAGAGAGAGAGAACATATGGACACAGACAACAGTGCGGTGATTGAGTGGGGAAAGGGGTAGGTGGAAGTGGAAGAGGGTATGAGGGGCATAAATGGTGATGGAAAAATAAAGAATAAATAAATACCATCAGACTAGTAGATTTCAAAAAGAAGTACAGTTACCTTTCTATATAAATTGAATTGGGTCATTATTCTTGATCTCAAATCTCAAATGATTCAGACATGAAAATTCTAAAAATCTCTCTATATAAAAGCCTAAGTGACTGTTACGACCGGTCGACCACTTGACCGGTCACTATGACAATGCACTGACCACCAGGAAGCAGATGCTCAACACAGGAGCTGCCCCTTGGTGGTCAGTACACTCCCACAGTTAACCTCCCATTCATTATTCTTGATCTCAAATCACAAATGATTCAGACATGAAAATTTTAAAAATCTCTCTATATAAAAGCCTAAGTGATTGTTACGACCGGTCGACCACTTGACCGGTCACTATGACAATGCACTGACCACCAGGAAGCAGATGCTCAACACAGGAGCTGCCCCTTGGTGGTCAGTACACTCCCACAGTTAACCTCCCATAGCTGGCCAGACCCGATTGGCACAGATCGCTAGCCAGGCCAAGGGACCCCACCCGTGCATGAATTCATGCATTGGGCCTCTAGTCATAAAATAATGGTATTATATGAACAAAAATATCAGCATGGAGGGGATTACAAATATCACTATATAGAAAAGTAGTGGATTATCAAACACCGGTTTTACCTCATTATTATGGTTAATTTGCCTTTGTAATCCAGTCCTTCACATATACACAAAAGTTTATTTTATTTGAACATTTCAAGGTTATCTTTGAGAAAAGTGGAGCTGTTTTGTAATAACAAAAACCTGAGCTTAGAATTATCTCAATGGAATTTCAGTTCAATGAGCAATTAATAAATATTTTCATCTTAAGACAGGCACAGTATGACAAAGAGCATAACATAGACAACTCTCCACCACCAACTCACTTCTCATTCACTGGGAGTAGCCAGCGTGGGCTATGAGGTAACCTGGGAATAGAGGCTCATTCACCATGGAACAAAATAGAAGGACTTTGGATCCCTGATACCATGGAGTGCCAAACTGGCCTTGTGCTAACTGCTTCAGGACATTTACAACAGAGAAAAAACTTTTTAGCCCACTATTATTTGAGATTATCTGCTACTCAGAGTCAAATCTAATACAATGGTCTTGTGGGCTGTTGCACATACAGAACCTAAACTCTGTGAGATTGGCTCAATGAAAGGGGTTGGGATATTCTCCTAAGAGTTAAAAAGGTAGCAACTCTTCTTATAATCTTAAAAAATTTTTACTAAATGTTACCTATGATAACTTGGAAGGCAGATCACTTGCTAACTAAGAATGTAGTACTAGGGAAACAATTAGAAAGAATCTGTGGTACTTGTTGACTACCTCGAATTCTTACAAGCTTGAGCTAGAGCTAGCCAGACTTCAAGCAAAGGTAGAAAGGACCTCAGCTCTGCTGAGAGAGGCCTGCTCTGCCTACAACTTGCAATCAAAGGAAACTGAAAACGGAAGGAATTAGAGCATCCCCAGATTTAAAGCCAAGCCTTTTATCCCACAACCAAAGCAGTTTTAAGCAGTGTCTTAGAAACTACAATCTTAACAGTACATAGCCCCCTATCATACCAAGAGCTAGATTTAAGATTTCGCCTTCTCCAACCAGTCTATTGCTTTAGCTGATTTCATAGCCACCGTTAAGCTGAGTGATGGGAATGAGCTGAACTCTACCAATAGAGACCAAAATCTTCATGCAAAAAATTACGTCTAGACAAGTATTTTGGTTGTGGTTACTGGCATATGAAACTGACCAGTAGAGCAAACTGATTGGAAGTCTACTAAATTACTGAGAATTTATTTATTTATTTATTTTTGCCAAAGCATTCCCACAAGTCTAGCCTGCAAAATGCTGTAATTACTAAACTCCTAAACCACACTGCACATCTAATCCTGAACCAGCCGAAAGTACGAATATGATGCAGTATGCTCTCCAATGCCTACCTCAACTGTGGCCATGGAAGATAATGCACACGGGAGAATCTCCAGAGAGCAGTCACAGGGGCTACAGAGGATGATGGGCAAGGGATGTTTTCTAATTTATGTTTTGATCCTCGCCTGAGGCTAGGTTTTGTTTTTTTGTCATTGATTCCAGAGAGAGAGGAAAGGAGAGGAAGAGAGAAACATTGATGTGAGAGAGAAACATCAATGGGTTGCCTCCTGAACATGCTGTCTTAAGCACTCTAGCTGCAAGTATAGTCTTTCCTATAAGTCACCCAATATCCTGACCCCCAGATAGTATCAGGGGTGCGTAGGCGGGACCCTAGATGGTTGCTTGGCCCTCTAGGTTCCTGATACCAAGCATCAGCAGTGAGCTTGCACAGGTGACTATGCTGTCAACTTAGCTTTTATTACTTGCAGAATTAATCCAAGTCACAAACACATCAAACAGCAGAACACATTCAAAACTGGGGATATGCCTGCACTCTGCCTCTGTAGAGTGCACCATACCCTCCCTTTCCCCTCTTCTTCTGCCACAGGTGTGCATCTCCTCAACTCTAAGGGACCCCATGGGACTTGTAACCAGGGGAGCAATGGGCAGCAGCAACTCCTCCCAGGCTAACCTCTGAACCGGTCCCCCTTTTCTCTGACTCCCCAGAGAGCTAGGGCAGCCCAGCCTGGGCTCTCCTGTTGCTTCTGCTATGCTAAGCCCTTCCTTGTTTTGTTTCACTGTCCTCAGCTTTAATAAACGTACTAAAAAACAAACAAACAAAAAACTGGGGATAAATGAGCTGAAAGTCTAAGAGTCCCAAATGTCCTCCCATCAGGGCTCTTCTCAGAATGGTGATGGCAGGCTGCTTGGAGCCGTCCTGATGGATGAGTCACAGGAACCTCGGTGTCCAGGGCGTCCTTGTCTGCATGGTGTGTGCGTGCGTGTGTGTGTGTGTGTGTGTGTGTGCGTGTGTGTGTGTGTGTGTGTAATCCTCACCCGAGGCTATTTTTCCATTGATTTTTAGAGAGAATGGAAGGGAGGGAGAGAGACAGAGAGAAAGAAACATCTCACATCAATTGGTTGCCTCCCGCACTCGCTTCAACAAGGGTCAGGGATCAAGCCTGCAACCAAGGTAGGTGCCCTTAACTGGAATCGAACTCGAGACCCTTCAGTTCGAGGGCCGATGCTCTATCCACTGATCCAAACTGGGCAGGACCAGGGGGTCCATGTCTTGCAAGGAAGACTGCTGAATCAGTTTGAGACAGCAAGGCCTCAGAATACTCAGTGTCCATCAAGCCAGATGCACAAGCGGTCAACATGGCTCACTCGCAGGAGGGTGAATAGCAGCTTGCTTAGGTTCTGCCTTCAGCTTTTATAGAGGCCTGGCATGTCTATTAAGTTGTGTTAACATGACGCAGTTGATGTGACAAACAAACTTGCAAATATGTGTCAACATCCACTGCAGGAGCCCACACCTTTCAGCTTATCAGGCAGTCACAGTGGCTGCACTTGACACTTGGTAGGTTTCAAGATGGAGTTTGTTATATCAACTTCAAGATGGAGTCAGTCAAGTCATGCTAACTCCGTGCTCTCCACACGCACCCCGACTGTGAATCGAACCCGCAACCTGGGTATGTGCCCCGACTGGGAATTGAACCCAAGACCTTTCAGTGCATGGGAGAATGCTCCAACCAACTGAGCCACACCAGCCAGGGTGGCAAACCTACTTCTCTTCTTCCTATACCCATACCCACTAATTATAAAGTGGATCCAATTTTTAAAAAAAGAAAAGAAAGAAAACCCCAAATAGAATTAAGTAAAGTTTAATTCTTGCTCACAGGAGGTCCTCTGAGGCTGTTTTCTTCGTGTGCTAGTCCACTTTGTAGGCTGCTTTTGGCATTATGGCACCTCCTACTCAGCCCATGCTTCCATAATACTGCTAGTGAATGCTTCCTTGTCACAGTGACATACCTCACTTCTACACACAATTTACAGGCCGAAACTAGCCATGTGGCTACACCCCACTTCAAGGAGGAAGGTAAACACAATACTCTTGTTTGCCAGGAAACAAAGGAAAAGAAGAATTAAGTGAGCAGCAATGATGCTACCCATTGTGCATTACAGTCATCCATATGTATGGCAATTTGAGCTCGATTTTCTAAAATGTATAGTAAAAATAATGGGCAGTTAAACTATGTATATGTGCTAGACCATCAAATAAAACTACTTCATGCATATTATTTTATAGAATCTTTTTTTTTTACTATTTAATGATCACATTATTTATGCTGGATTTATTCGTGTCAATTTAAATTTTTTTTTCTTTTTGCCTTTGAATTTCTAACTAGGAAAAACCAGTTAAAATATTGTTGTGATTGTAGGAATTGCCTTTACTCATGAATTATTGTAAGTAGGCTTATCTCCTAACCAATGAGTGAAGTTTTATCAAAAAGATCATTCCTGCCCTGGCCAGTGCTGGTCAGTAGTTAGAGTGTGGCCCCAAACACCAAAGATTTAGATTCCCGGTCAAGGCACCTGCCTGGGTTTCAGGTTTGCTCCCTGCGCCCTGGTTGGAGCTCATGCGGGAAACAGCTAGTCAATGTGTCTCAGATCAATGTTTCTCTCTCTCTCTCTCTCTCTCTCTCTCTCTCTCTCTCTCTCTCCCTTCCACTATCTGAAAAGCAATGGAAAAAATATCCTCCCGTGATGATTAACAAAAAGAAAAATAAGATTAATACTTAAAAAAAATAGCCTAAGTTTACCTTTTCCCGAATATTCTTGTAGCTTTTTGCTGCCACCACAGTTTGGGCCTGAATTTTATTTTCATAGGTTTAAAGATCGATTTTTTCTTATTTCTGCTGAATTTTGTCATTAGATGATACCTATTTTTAAGAAAACCATTTTAGTACATTAAACTATATCTAAGAAGGGAATAAAAAGGAAGAAATAAGCATGAAACAAGATGATTTAACAGAGGGAGAAAGAAGACTACACAGAGCTTACTTGGGAAACAGTTCTCCATGTGCATCTCACATTTCTGCACATCCTGCAAGCAGACGAACTGACTTTTTTTCTGGATCATCTTTTAAAGGATGTTTGCATAGAGAACAACCTTGGAAGACAGAAGTATATCTCTTGAAAGCAGAGGGCAGGTTTGTCAGAGAACGTTTCCCTCTGGCGCAAAGTTTGGTCAGGCTTACGTGCAGCTCCCTTATAACTGGTTGGGGCTTCCTAAACTCCAGGGTACGCAGCAGTATCTGTGGCACTCATGTGTGTTACTACTCATCACCTGCATGAGACTTGTGGGAGCATGAAGGACATGATGCCTGACGTGTTATGAGAATAAAGTCCTTTTTCTCTGACCTAGGAATCTCATATTTTTTTTGTCAGCTCCCCAAAAAACTGCAGTGAGCTAACTTGACAGCTTTTGGCAACAAGAATGAGATACTCACCAACATGGCCTTCTGGAAAGGAAAGAACAAAGGGTCCTAAAGACTGGATTGGGGATCATGAAAACACGGAGGACTCCGTAGTGAAGTTCTTGCCCAAACAATAAGCAAAGGTAGATGGGGGGTGGGGTAGGCGGGTGGACTCTCCCACTGTCCTACTTAGTCATGAATATTTAGAGTCTATGTAGAAAAAGATAGGATTGAAACAAGTCACCCCAATGGTGCTTTAGTTGTTGCTCACTCTCCTTTGGTCGAGAAGAGAAAGGATCAAGGCATTGCCACACTGATAGAGGGCACAGGGAGGTCTGAAAACATTGGAACTTAGTTTTAACTGAGCCCTGAGCAGCTTCTCAGTCACTCAAAATGGAAAGTAAATATGCTTTAATTACTGGCATGGAGCCACTCTCTCCCTACACACCCCAGATTCCTCCCTTGTCCCTTTTACTCTGACCTCAGCTCTTTCAAGAGAATGTCAGCTAAAGGTGCGGTTGGGTCTTCCTGTCCCCAAGGGGGAACAAAAACTATATCCAGTCTTCCAAGTCTGCTGGGAAAGTTAGGGAGGGAGGATGCAAATTTCTATGGCTCTGTTGGACATAGGCACCCAAGTCACCCATTCTATCAAGTTCCAAGAGAAAAGACAGTGTCCAGATTCTATATATACACTAGAGGGCCTGGTGCACGAATTCGTGCACAGGTAAGGTCTGGCCAGCCCACCCCAATCAGGGTGTAGGGGGCACCGATTGTGGTGGGCCGGGGAGAGGGGCTGCAGGCAATTGGCAGGCAGGCTGGTCGAACTCCTGGTCAAGGGGACAATTTGTGTATTAGCCTTTTATTATGTAGAATGATTTGGTCAGGGTTTGCAGTAGGGATGTGAAGCTAATATGACCTTGTCTTCTATGACATTATTTAATCCTTATTTTTCTTCTATTTCTCTAAGAGGCCCTTGGTTTTCTTCAATGGCTCCTTGTAAGACCACATCGTCAATTAGAAACTCTTAAAAAAAATAGAATTCAGAAGAATTTAGGATGAGGGAGTTGTCATCAGCCTCTAAGGAGAAATATCTGAATTGCCATGATTAGAGGTAAGCTGAAATATTTATGTTTTCAAAATGAGGCATTGGTTGAAAATGAATGAGGGACACTGTCATAAGCACTTCTGTTTTCCACAGTTTTATCTTTGATGGCCTTTCCCTCCACACTTTTAGATATATGATTTCATCTACATTGTAGAATCTATTTATATGTTTATGGTTCTCAAGTCTGTATCACCAGTTCTAACATATCAAGTTCCAGATCAGCTTTTTCAAATGCTTATCAACTTGGCTTTTCCACAGGCACATCAACCTAATACGGTAAAACAAAACAAAACAAACAAACAAAAACCCTGAAACAATCCTTATCTCTTTAAATATCCCCTCTTTTCCCAACATGATTAATAGAGGCAACATCCTCAAATCTCCCCAGTAGAAATTCATTCTGAAGTTTCTCCTCTTCTTGACCATCCCCACCCAAATCCTATCCATTTTCTTCCAGAAATATATTTAAAATATGACCATTCTTCCCCATTTCTACTGCCAATAATTTAACTCAGGCTCTTATGATTTCTATCCAAGACTAATGACATAGGCCCTATCTGGTCTCTCTTCCCCATCATTCTCCTCTATAATCCATTTTTACACTCCTGCCATAATTAGTTTCTTATCAAATAAATATGATTATACCCTCCCCCCTTTTTTACATTTTTCCCCGATTTCCTACTGGCTATCCTATAAAGGCCAAATTCTTTTGTCTGGGTACAGTGCTTCATGATGTAACCCTAATACACACTTCCAATTTCATTTCCTTCCACCCTCCACCACAATCCTAAACTCCAAGCCACAATGAACTTCTCACATATCTTTTCAAAACGCTATGCCTTTGCACATTTTATTCTCTTTGCCTGAAATGCCCTTTCTTCCTCTTTTGTATATAGCAAATCCCCATCCTGTACTCAAGGTTTACCTCTTCTGTCCTCTAGCAGATACCACAGCACTTATTTCTGTGTATTTGATTTACTTCTTCATGTGTTTACCTCCTCCACTAGACTGAATTCTTTAAGAGTAAGGATCATAGACTTCATTTTTTAGTGCTGGATGCCTAGGCAAATGTCTTAAATATGCATGAGCAAATGCTTATTGACTTAATAACTTAATTTCTCATGTCAAGTCAGAATCCAGTGAATGCCTTGGCCTGGAATTAGTTCTTGAGCAACTGAATGCTGATATTTTCAATATTTTCCATATTCTATATTCTATACAGTTTATTCTTTGAAAATTTCATTCCTTGACAACCTTCATTTTTGTTTTTCTTTCCTTTTTTTATTTTAGGGAGAGAGAGAGAGAGAGAGAGAGAGACATCAATTTGTTATTCCACTTATTTATGCATTCATTGGTTGTTTCTTGTATGTGCCCTGACCAGGTTTTGAACCCAAAACCTTGTTGCCTCAGGACGATGCTCTTATCAACTGAGCTACCCCACAAGGGTGTTTTGTTTTTTTTCTATTTTTGTTTACATTTTATTCTCCTTTTAAAATTTAGGTATAATTGACATTTAATACTATATTTCAGGGTTACAACATATTAATTAGATATTTGTATAAGTGATTACCATAATGTGTTTATTTGGGTTATTTAAAAGAACATAATGAACTATCACATAAGAAAAAAACAAGTTTAAATTTTGCTTTGTATTAAAATTTTAAGAGATTTGATAAGGGAAAATATTGAAACTAATAGCTAAATTAAGGATGAGGGGCTCCTATGGATTATCCTTGCATCCCTAAGGGTCATGAAAAATAAAAAAGGTGATCATTTGTGTGCATATAATCACATCATGCCTTATAATATTAGGAATGCCATTAATAAAATAAGAGTTTAACTTGAAGATCCCAAAAGATTATTCTGGCTTCTAAGATTATATATATACTAGGGGTCTAGTGCATGAATTTTGCACCTTGAAAGGAACTGTGGGCAGCAAGGCTGCAGTAGGCACAGGGGCAGGTCTCAGCCCATCCTCTGCCACCCCACCCAGCCCCTCCCACCACAGCCCCTAGACACCTGTCTGCTGACAGCCCCACTCCTACTGATGCTGCTCCCACACGCTGACGGCGCCAGCCCCGCTCACACCTGCTGATGGTGTGGAGCGGTTGAGGCCAGCACCAGCAGCAGGTGCAAGTAGTGGCTGCTGCCTCAATCGCCCCTCAGGAGCAGGGGGAAGTGGAGAAGCCCTCAGGGGCGATCAGGGCTGGCAGCGGGTGTGAGCGGGGCCAGTGCTGGCAACAGGTGCGAGTGCTAGGCAGGACTGCGGGAGCAAAGAATTTTCAGTAACCACCAGAGGCTCACCCAATGACAGCGACCAGCACCCTGCCTTGGTCTGGCACCCCCTCTCATCTGCTCCACCATCCCACTGTGGCCAACACCTGCCATGTTCTGCACACGCCCCCTGGTGGTCAGCGCACATCATAGTGACCAATTGTTTGGTTGTTCGGTTGTTCTGCCATTCGGTCTCTTTGCATAATAGCCTTTTATTATATAGGACTCTGTTCATGTGTCGATTTCATTGGTTTGGGGCCATAACATTTTTCAGTATACTGCATTTTATCTGTTCATTTTATCAAATTGATCAAACACCTCCTATGCTGTCTCAGAAACATGTGGGTGGGAAATGAGAGGCAAGAAACAATTCATAAAGAGGGATGGGAAAATACCAAGGCAACATGTGTTTTATATTTAACTAGTGGCCCAGTGCACAAATTCATGCACATTGAATGGAAATTAGTTAGAAGAAACATTTTAATATCGCTATTCGCCCTTTCTCTATAATTCAAGTGTCAACCAAATTCACGATCAACAATGACAGGTC
>NW_006293533.1:415761-416323 GCF_000327345.1 Myotis davidii
TGGAAAAACGCTTCACAGACATTTGTTTAAACTGTGAAATGTTTGCACCTGACTATAAAGCAAGCCGTGTTCCTGGGCTGAAGAAAATTCAAGGAAGCTAGTCACTAGGGAGAGGAAACCGGGCGTTGCTAAGTGACATCATTACCCGGTGCCCACGGCCACCATTTCCGGACTGGGCTGGGCTGTGGCTACGTTTCGCATCATGGGGTCTTGGCAGCATCGGCTGCAATTTGGTGGGCTGTCCAGGGTGGTGGCAGGGCCTGTGCCCCACTTGGGGGAAGTCAACTGTTGCTTTGTGGGTGCCAAGTCTGTGGTGTCGTTTCTCTGTAAATGGCCAGTGCGCATCACAGCAGCTCCTGCATTGAGCATCTGCCCCCTGGTGGTCAGTGCTCATCATAGCTACCAGTCGGACAGACACTTAGCATATTAGCTTTTTATATATATTTAACTAAAGACCCGGTGCACAAAAATTTGTGCACTCGGGGTGTGGGGGGGGGGTCCCTCAGCCCGGCCTGTGCCCTCTAACAGTCTGGGACCCCTTGGGGGAGGTCCACCTGCTGAC
>NW_006293533.1:417578-432689 GCF_000327345.1 Myotis davidii
CGGGGAACGCTCCTCCGTCACTGAAGCAAGCAAGCCTCATGTTAGTTTCAAGCTGCCTGGCTGCCGGCTGCCATCTTGGTGGCAGTTAATTTGCATATCTCCCTGATTAGCCATTGGGAAGGGTAGCGGTCGTACCCCAATTACCATGTTTCTCTTTTATTAGATAGGATGTTACCTGGTCTGTATCCATAGGTTGGTGAAACTTGAAGAAATCTGAGTTATCTACATTAGCTATCCTAGGAAATTACCAGTTCCTTGAGGACAAAGAGCTTTTATTCATCTGCCTTTTCTCCAGGTAAAACATTCTGAATGCGTCTTTGCAGAATTGCATTAAATGGAATGCTTTAATCTTTCCTTATAAAATTTAGATGATATTCTAATAAAGCATATTCACCTGCTGCCTGATATAATAAAATATAACACATGTGCATCAGAAAGAATGAAAAGACTTGCTTTTACTCTTATGTAGCATTTAACGGAAATAGAGAAATATTTTTAGACCATCTTGGGGCAAAGGAACCTGAAAAGGAATTGCTGACTCAGTCTTGAAGATGAAAAGAGTTTACTTCTGTCCACTAAAAGAGATAGTACAGAAAACAGACCACGGGGAAAGGAGAAATATTTTTGTTTCACAGAATAGAGAGTTGTGGTTGCAAAAAGAATGAGATGGCAAGCAAAACAAAACTTTAGTGTTTATTTATTACAGAGCCCTTTTAAGTCTGAGATGCAAAAAGAATAATTCAACCAAAAGGTAACTTGGAAAATATCTTCTAAAAGTCTCCTAAAATTTAAAATTTAGCAATGTGAAAAATGAGAACCATTCTTATAACAATGACAAGATAATCAAGCTATAAGATGGCCTCACAATTTCATGCTCAGTCTGTACTTTGCTGTAACCTCTACAACTTTTATTTATTCTGAGTGGGCTGGGCAGTGAAACCCATGAGACCCACCCTCTGGGACAGAGCCATTTTAAATACAGTGCTCTGCCTACTCATCAGACACAAAAAGGCAGTGAATCATTCATCTTCTAACCAAAATTAAGCTGGTTAATTGCATGACTATCAACTTTGACAGTTAATGTTTACCGTCAATATTTGGGGTAAAGGATAAGTGAGTTTTCAACAAAAGAAATATGAAGTGGACCACTAATGAAATTCTAACTAGAATGAACTAAATCTTTTTTTTATAAAAGCGGCAGTAGTAAATGTTTTAAAGATGTATTGCTTCTTGTTTTACAGCCTGTCTTTTTCTTGACCACAACCAGAATAGGATATAATAATTCTAAAATAACAACCTCCTAAGTTATGTTATTGTAGAGTACTTGTACTGCCCAACCCAAGGCAAAATAAACATCAGAAATGAATTGTTCCCATGAAGCAACCTAAGGAAAAACTGTCCCTAAAAACTAGTCATTTTTAAAGCCTAAAAAGGTAGAAATCTGATGTATGAGTTTCATTGTTAATTTACGTCATCCAAAATTTCATCCAACTAAGAGCATTTATTTAATTACAAAATAACATCTTAAGAACTGTATTGACTCTAGATGTAATCATTTACAAACTACTGATAAATTTGGTAAATTTAAAGGATAAAATTGTTCTTTTATTCAGCAACCGTTGCTGAAATTTAGTGAAACCAAGATGCTATATAGTTTTAGTCAAAAGTTGGTGACAAATATTTTTTCTTATTATAGAACAAAGAGGTGACTGATTCATCACAATAATTTTTGTTTACATATTAGTCATTTGGAAGCCAAGAAGCTCAGTACATCATGGGGGTGGTGGGGGGCGGGCGGGGTGCTATAGGAATCATAGTTGAAAATGAAGTTGGTATTTTTACATACTTTTTCTGTTGGCTCCTAAATTTAGGCATTTAAGAAACATACTTCCCTTGCTTAAATGTCCCAACTCGGGTAGAATTTAATAACATGTTTATTCTAAACTGACTTGTATTACCTTGATGCTAAATGTTGGCAACAAATTAAATGTTTTCTTCTTTCATGTACCTCCAAGAAGCTTTTCTAGACTCAATCATTCTTTGGAAACAAACACCTGATTAGCTTATTGATGATATACAGAGGTGAAATAAGAAGTAAATAAATTTATTTTTTTATTCTAAATAGCTATATTTTCAAACTAGGATTCTCTTAAGTTCTTCTATTAGCCTAGGTTGAAAAATTAAATAAATAAACCAATTCATAAATTTAAGTCACATAAATCAGGAAAGTGGATTCTTATTTAATGTTTTAGAATTTTTCCATAAATAAATTCTCATTCACAAATGAGTTTTTATAGCCCATCAACTTCAGAGCTAATGATGAGGCTTTGTACTTAGTATGGTGTCTTTCATCTTTGGCCTTTGAATCCCTTTATGGGCCTTAAATAATTCTCACCACACCCCTCTGGTCGGTATCAGTATCCCCTTCTTATAGTTGAGGAAATAAGACAGAAAAGATTAGTATGAGATCTGCCCAGTGACATAGAATAAACCAGGAGCCCATTCACTGTGAGCTACAAAACTCACAGGCAACCATGCTAGCAGCCTCCTCCTTTCTCCTTCCTATCAGTATCAATGTTTTAACAACCTCAATAGAAAAAGGTTCCCATTTAGCAACATAGTTAAGATGAATTACTTTTTCACTCTGAAAAATTTACCTTGCCTCTCTGAACATTTATTTTATTGCTTCCTCTTTGCTATAAAATGGATTTTTGACATTTTGTAACAAAATGTACAAGTCGGTACCCTGAGGAAATTAGATTATGGATTACTTACAGTTACATATAAAACTTTTAGGAACTGTCTAGCATACAGTATCGGATTGTTTCTAGGGACATTTTAGAGTGCACATAGGCCATTCACCTAGAAATCTGTATGGTAATATTGTTATGCTCCAACCTCATGAAGTGACTCTGTGTTGGCTTGTTCAGGCTTGTGCTCTCTGTGAACTGAAGACCTGCCATACACCCAGTTACAACTAGTTTGTCAGCTATTGCATTATGCCTGACATCGACTGAAAGTAAATCTTCGTCTCCATTTCTCTGTTAGAGTTCAATGGCAAATGTCTGCTCCTGAAGCAAAATGAAAAGAGAAAACTAGCACTTTTTCTGTCACTAATTTCTCTCTTTTCTCTCTCTCTCTCAACATCCCAAAAAAGTTTATTTTAAGGCTTACCCAAATCCAATAGCTTTGTTTTTCTACTCCTCACATGACTAGCATCTCTTATTAAAAGATAAAATGCCATTTCCCCCCCCAAAAATTATTAATAATCACAGGTTTTCAAACATTGTATTTTAATGCCTTGTCTCAAAGAAAATGCTTATTGGGAGACGTCTCTATTATTAGATTTATTCTAACTTTGCTTTGTTTACGCTGCTTAGTTTTCTTACAATGTTCTACTACTCCATTAATTGTATAAGATCATGCTACCAACCAATGGTCTCTCTCTTTTTTTCCATAATGAACTCTTTCTTCTTTCCTCTGGTCTTCTTTGAATAATTTGTATAAACACAATGCAATGATTACCTTTGTGGAAAAGGTAAAAAGGGGAAAGGCAAAACCACACCATTTTAATTTTGAAATTATACTATTCAAATATTTTATTCTTTATCCTTCATGCCTACTCGCCTGCCTTGTATAAAACGACCAATTTTTAAATTTAGGATATTATTTGTCATAGGATTTCAGCAGTAAATATTTTATTTTAAAATTCTGCTATACTAAATTAAATCATAGTATGGTTAAAATTCACCAATTATATCAAGTTCACATATATACGGTTTAAGAAAAATAGTAAGACTTTTCAAATGAATGAATTACTCTGAGTATCAGGGTCAGATTGAGCCCTGTTAAACAAATATCAATTGTTGGATGTTTTGAAGTATTTTCCAAAGTCCACCAGTGCCTATATAGCATGGACATGTTACAAAATCTTTTATTCGTAAATAGAAATATGTTCTATTTTTCTCAAATGAAAGTTTTCAAAAAGATACATCTTTTGATATTTATTGTAACTTATAATGGAATTCTTATTCTAAGGTTTGGATAGAATCAGTTATACTTATTTGCCATACACTTCCAAATATTTATTGTAGGGAGTAGTTGATAAACCTGCCTGTTCTATCTGGTTTCTTAAAACTGGGTCAATTTCACCATTTGGTGCTAAGCACCATCCATCACCCTTATCTCTCTAACAGCTAATCTAAAGTAGTTAAGTAGTAATATATTAGCATTCCCTCTTTTAAATTCACGCAGCAAACTATAAACTCAGCATTGCAAAACAGAGAAAAAACAAACTGCAATAACCCTTACTGATTTAGGGGTAGAAAGCTCGATGAACTATTTTCACTTCGAAATAAAGTTTGGAAATCATTTTCATACAGTTAGCAGATTCTTTCCTGTGCAATGCTAGGACATCGTAGAGCATATTTAATGAGCTGTGTAAGGAAGGAAGCCTTTTGCTCTTTTAAAGTTCATGTCAAAAATAAAGCAAAGCACATTAAATTCTCACATTGTAGTAAAAGCCCTGTTCGATTTCCTAGATGACTGTCAGTGGCTGTGTATCGTGACTTTTATGGTACAATGTGAGTCTGTAGCAGCGGCAGTATTTCTCACAAACATTCTATCATGCCTTAATAGACTGGACTCTCATGGGCTCCGGGCACAGTTGAGCTCAGTTGCAAAAGGGCTTTATTTTTCACTGAATGCAATTCACCAAATCTCCTCCCTCTTTCCCAGAATCAACTCTTCATTGTTGTTTCTCTTGTTGACTTACAGTGAATGAAAAACTGTCCTGGTATTATAAAACTGGCCTGTTTTTATGGAAGATTAGTTCTGCTGAATATATACATTTACTTGAAATATATTATGAATATTTATTTATTTACTTGAAAGCAGACAATATTACGGTAAAGTGAATGAAGTAGGTAATCTATAATAATAAAAGTGTAATATGCTAATTAGACTGGACATCCTTCCGGATGAAGCTGGGGCTGCAAGGCAAGCCCGGGTCCCGGGTGGCAGAGGGAAGCCGGTGCCGGCAGCCGGGGGAAGGAAGGACTATTCTTGCACAAATTTCGTGCACCGGGCTTCTAGTAGAGAGTATTTATTCACCATAAAACACTTCTCTGTGCCAAGCAGTGTCTCAGGCACTGGGGATACAAGACGCAGACACGATCCTTGCTCTCGGATAACTGACAATCTAGTTAGAATAGAAACTGTTTTCTTCCTCTGCATTCATAACAAACCATTCATTTCCCACCCTTCTAATTTTTATCTCCCTAGTCTAGGCACTTACCATTTCCTTTTAGATCACTACAGTGGTCTCTTCTAAAAGGTCTCCCAACCTCTGGTAAACCCATCCTTTTGATCTTCTTGGATTCATTATTCACCTGAACTTCTACTTTGGTTATATTCATACAGGTTTGAAAATTTCAAGAATAAATGCAGTTGAAATAAAGTTTAATTTCGTAATCTAGCCTCAGCCTCAATGCTTTCAAATCAGATGTCAATCTACTCAGTTTCCAATACACGACACACATTTTCCCACATTTCCACCCTGAATTACACTGTTGCCAGTGTTAAGAATTCCCTCTGTTGAGATCCTATCCATCTAAGGTAAAGTTCATATGCTGCCTCTTCCATAAAGCCTACCCAGAATTCCTCTAGCAGAAACTGATCTCTCTGTCTCTCAATCTCATCTAAATGCTTTAAGCTCTTTCTTTGTATCACTCTTATAATGCCGATCAAATACTACCTTGTATTGTTATGTTTATTTATTTCTTCTTTACAATCATTAAAACCACCACATAACTCTTGGCATGTGTCATACATACTGAGCACCCAGTAAACATGTGTGAGGTGTTGAATGAATTCAGTAGGAGGAACAAGTGAGTGTGCAGAGATGAGAGCAAATATGTAGGAGGAGATAAATGTCATGGAAAGCTTTGTTAATGTAAAAGAAGTGAAACTTTAATATTAAAGAAAGGGATTTTGTTCATAATTGTATGTTGATTTATAGCTTCCATACAAGAACTTTCCAATTTCTCAAATATACAATTCTTTTTTCTTTTTTTTTACATAATATGGGGGAGGTACAAAAAGGTGTTGAGGTCAGTGGGTAAAATCATTGTGAAAATTCCAGGAGAGGGGGGAAATTAGAATATCTCAAGGAGAACTTCTCCACATGGCAGCATTATTTGTATCCAGACAACGAAATGACCAGCTTTTATGTGCTGAATTATCTAATCTCTTTGTATCCAGGGTTATGATGTCATTGTGGTAAGGAGGTCCATTTGGGACTGGGGTAACTTTTCTGATTACTTGACACATATAACCTTCCTCTGGGTCACAGAGCTGTGAGGTGAACAGTCTTCTGACCTCTGGAAGGTGTAGGATGTACGGTGTTTTGAAAAGGACGGACGAGGAGAGAAGAGGAAAGAGATTACAGCTGTTAGAAGTGCTATAGGAGTTGCCTCTCCCGCAAAGCAGCTGGTTTCCAAGCCTTTTGCCTGCTTCCCCATTGCAGTCTTTCTTCCTTCCATCTCTTAAGATACAGCAAGTGATTCAAAGGAGATGCTACAAGGTAAAGCATTTGCTTGCCTCTAGATGACGAAATGCTAAGACACTACCTAATGAATAGCATTCTCCCACTCCCTGATCTGCTGCAGAGAGAAGGCTGTGCGATCCCACCTAGGTGTGGGGTCAGGAGACAAGCTCCGTCCCCTCCTCCACCACCATTTTAAGGACATGCAACAAGCAAATGTTCTTTAGGTTGCATTTAGGCCTCAAAGCTCCTGAAAAGGGTGAATTTCCGGTAGGGCAAGATAGTCTTGGGGAGGAAATCTTCAAGCATACAAGGTCAAAATACCCTGGAGAATAACACAAGAAAGTATTTGCCTAGGCTTGTGGAACAAGCTGCATTTATTCAAGCCGAGATAATGGGGGAGATTCGAGGGCCTCCCACACTGGAAAGTGTGCTTAATGACCTGGCGTCCTGAGAACCTATCCAGACTAGCGGGAGGAAGTCTAACCTTACAAATGAGCTTCTGTGGGGATTCTTCTTACTGCATTTCCCATTCCTGTTGAGAGTGGAGCTAGCTGCACATGTGGCAGCACACATCGATCATTTCACACTCTGCTCAGGAGAATAAATCCATTGTCAAATAAACTACAAGCTGTAGGTCCTGGCTATGTAGCTCAGCTGGTTAGAGAGTCGTCCCGATAGGCGGAGGTTGTGGGTTTGATCCCCAGTCAGGGTACTTAAAAGAAGCAACCAATGAATGCATAAATAAGTGGAACAACAAATTGATGTTTCTCTCTTCTTTCTCTCCCTCTCTCTCCCACCCCCCTCTCAAATCAATTTTAAAAATAAACTAAAAGTTTTCCTTTCTGTCATTTTTATTACGTTGTAATGATTTTAAAACAGTAGACAGGACACACAACTCTTAAATGTATAAGATATTAAATATTTCTGAACACTATGATAGCTTATACAGATGATTTCAAACTCACAAATGTTCTCTAAAAGTTACCACTTCAGCTCATGCACAATAATTAATCCAAAAAGAGCGCACATAGTTGAAATACTGAAAGATGGTCAAGTTCCTTCAGAATCATTAGAAATAGACTTGTGTTTAGTTTTTTAAAAGCCAATTTAAAGGAAATGAAGCACAATAAAAAACAAATACATGGAAGTAACATTTTTATGTAGCATTGTGTATGTTGCAAAAAATAATACAACATTTAGTGCTTCAACCCAGGAGTAAATAAGATTCAGCGTGCCCACAACACCTGTTACCTATTCCATTCCCACATTCCTGTTTACATTCCTTTGACATCTCACCATCTTCTACATTAAACTTTCAAGCTCCTTTACTTGGCCTGTCTCTTCACTCTCCTTCCTAACACTTCAAATGTATCTAATTCTAGGTATTTCCTGCTCATGACAAACTGGTCTACTTATTGTTTCCTGAACATATCACTCCCATTCTTTCCACCTTCACGATTTAACTCAAACCCTTCCCAAGTGTCTTCCCACTTGTCTATTGCCTTTCTTGAAGATCTGATTTAAGTGCTACCTCTGCCAGGAAGCCTTTCCCAACCATCTCCCTACCAACAGATTCGCAAACATCCACACTTGTGTGGAACACCCCCTTCCCTGCACTCCTCTCGCAAGTATCGTCTGGGCTACCATTTGGCTTTACTAAATGCTTCCATCATTGCTATACTGCATAAATTTATTCCCTTTCCCCAGGGTCAAGCATCAAGCCTACTGTCTATTTTATCCCCAGAAACTAGAACTAAAAAGTACTCAAATACTATTGCTGATAATAATGTTGCTGTGATGATAATGGGCCTATAGAAAACAAAGACTAGGGTGGACTCTCTTAGGAAATTATTAACCACAAAACAAAACAACGACGAAAGAAACCACATGAGTTTACCTCACTGAACACACGTTGCTTCTTTCCTAAATTCAACTGACATAAAAGTAACTTATACTATGTGTTAACCAATAATAATTACCTATATTCTCATGAGTAAGTTCAGTTTGGTATACACCTTTTAAGACTGCTTTTTAAAATTACCTGTACAGCACGCTATATATAAAAATGTTATTCAAAAGTAGAGTGTCTCACACTTGAAAACTCAGTAGAGAAAATTATTTCTATGGATTTTATTTATTTAAGCCAAATTTTTAATGCCCCCCCCCCCAATGAGTGCTATAGTAATTTCCTTATCTGTCCCAACCCATCACGGTTTACATATACCTCTGAGTTCTCTTATAATCCATAATTCTTGAATTGGACAAGAGACATACATACCTGAGAACATGTTATGTCATCCTTTGAAAACCTTCTATATCTGAAAATCAGAATTCCCTAATTCTAGTCTCTCTTGGCTCCTACTATTATGTTACTTTCCTATCAATAAAATGGGAATCATAACATCAACTTTTTTTATTGCATACTAGATGATAGATGTGAGATAACTGATCTGAAAATCCTTACAGGAAAGGCAATACATGAAGTCACAGTATTGCCCATTAAGATGAAAGTCTGAGATAACCAAGACTCAAATCTTTTCAATGCCTGAAAAAAAAAGTCTTAAAAGTTACTAAGCATCTATAATGTGCCACATAGAGCGTTGCCTGGGAATTCAAAGATAAATAAGACCCAGGACAGGTCCCAGATCTCAAAATATAATCAAGACAAAGCGTTAAACAAATAGATCAAAGGTCAGCAAGCTATACTGCCTGTTTTTATAAGGTTTGTGAGCTAAGAATGGGTTTTATAGATAACATTTGCAGTCAATTTGATGAATGGGTGCACTAACTTTGAACCATCATTAAGAAGTGTTATCCTCTCCAAAAGAATTCCATTCTCCTGATCAGTTTATCTGTGTTACAAAAGAAAATGTACTAAATTTTATTATACTTTTAATTTTGTCAATAAAAAATACTAAAGCCCTAACTAGTTTGGGTCAGTGAATAGAACATCAGCCCCAGGACTGAAGGGTCTCAGATTTGATTCTAGTCAAGGGCACATACCTCGGTTACAGGCCCGATCCTTGGCCCTGGTCAAGGCTTTTGTGGGAGGCAACCAATTGATGTGTCTCTCTCACATCTATATTTCTCTGTGTGTGTGTCTCCCCCTCCTTTCTACTCTCTCTAAAAATCAATGGAAAAATATCCTTGGGTAAGGATTAACAAAAAAATAAATAAAATTGAAATTTATTTTCTTTCTTATTATATAAGTTGTTGTTACATACTATTGAGTTAGCTCCTACTCTTGGCGATTCTCTGAATGAATGATGTCCACAAGGTCCTAGTCTCAACAATCCTTCTTAGCTCCTGTAGCCTCATGCCTATGGCTTCTATTTTTAAAAAAATATATATATTTTTATTGATTTCAGAGAGGAAGGGAGAAGGAGAGAGAGAGAGAGAGAAACATCAATGATGAAAGAGAACCATTGATCGGCTGCCTCCTACATGACCACTAGTGGGGATCAAGCCACAACGCAGGCATGTGCCCTTGACTAGAATTGAACCCGGGACCCTTCAGTCTGCAGGCCAACACTCTGTCCACTGAGCCAAACCAGCTAGCGCATCTGGCTTCTTTTATGAAGTCAATCCAGCTCATATTTGGTCTTCCTCGTTTCCTGCTGCTTTCTATTTTTCCCAGCATTATTGTCTTTCCCAAAGAACACTGCCTTCTCATGAGGAGCCCGAAGTAGGATGCAACCTTGCCTTTTCATAATGTGTCCAAAGTATGGGTAAGGGCAAAAATAGAATATTGAGGACTAGCTATGGTTATGGGAAATATTAACCATGATTGCCTTGTGTTGTTACAGAAAGGACATTCTGATCTGGCTGGGAGTTATACGCCCCCAGAACCTGGGAGTCAACCTTGGAATGAAGTCCATTCTCTTTCAAGAACTGCCTATCATCATGGAAAGATTAACGACCTTGTTGCCCAAACAATGGAGTCCCACTCCAGCCTTCTACTTCCCCATGCCTGTAATCGCTCCTTCCCCATATAATCCCTGTTCTACCTTACATAAGCAGCTGGTATATGGGGGGGGGCTGCAGAACAAATTTTTGTGGTTGACCTGCTGTTCTCACATACTTCCAGCAGTATTGAAATAAACATTCATGAACCCTGTCTCTACTTAATTGGCTCAAGTAGTGACAGGCAGCATGGACCCATTGATTGTCCAGTTACAGTATCAGACCTACATAATATCCTTGATTTTGCCTATTGGCCTGCAAAGCCTAAAATAATTAGTAACTGTAAACTTTCCAGAAAATGTATGCTAACCTCTGAAATAGTTAAACATATAATGTGGCAAATACAGTGTCAGAATACAACTTGAGAATTCTGTTTATTATGAAAATATTGGGGAGTGACACCTGAGTCAGCTTGGTATAATGGTCAGAAGTCAGCTTGGTCTACTCCCCAAAGCAGACTGCTGGGAGTAGACGGCATGAGAAAGAGCCTGAAAAGCTAAACAGGAGTAAACGAAACAAGGGGGATGAGCAGAAAGGTCACCAAACGTGGTTGGTGGGGAACTTTAGTCACTCATGGTCAGTTCAGGTCCTCAGATAAAAAGATGCTCAGATGGGATTAGACATAATTAGTTTCAGGTGTTGATGACTCAACTCTATATCCCTACCACAAACCCAATTCCAATTATAAAGAGCTACCCAATGGTGCTCTGTGAGTAGGGCTCTGTGAGAGATCTCTACTGAGAGGACACCATAACCTCTTCCCTTCTACGGACATGGGTCCTTGTTATGTTCTCTTATCTCTGTGAGCCTGTCCGGCCTTTAGTGTATTCACTACTCACTTGTTAAAGTTGCATTGTCCGGTTTGGCTCAAAGAATAGAGCTTTGGCGATGGGACTGAAAGGTCCCAGGTTTGATTCTGGTCAAGGGCACATACCTTGGTTACAGGCTTGATCCCTGGCCCTAGTTGGGGCACATACAGGAGGTAACCAAGTGATGTGAGAGATGTTTCTCTTTCTCTGTCACTCCCCCTCCCTTCCACTCTCTCTAAAAATCAATAGAAAAATATCCTCGAGCAGTGCCCTCAGGGGTCCTGGATCTGTCTCTTGCTTTAACAGTGTTTGGATGGAACAGACCCACGTATACCCACTCTCCAGCCTCCAACCACTCTCCTGTGTCTTATCCAGTCACTACCTTCAAACAAAACCACCTCTGGGACCAGTCAACACACCGTTTTTGTTTTTTTCTACTTTAATTCCTTATGCCGAACAACCATGAGCTCCCAAATTCATCAGAATTATCCCACCGAGGTGGAGGCTGCGATCAACCGCCTGGCTAGCCTGTATCTGCGGGCCTCCCACACCTACCTCTCTCTGGGCTTCTATTTTGACCCTGACGATGTGGCTCTCCAGGGCGTGGGCCACTTCTTCCGCGAGCTGGTGGAAAAGAAGCCGAGGGCACTGAGCATCTCTTAAAGTTGAAAACAAGTGAGGTGGCCACATTCTCTTCCAGGACGTGCTGAAACCTTCCCAAGATGAATGGGCAAAACTCAGGATGCCATGGAAGCCGCCCTGGCCTTGGAGAGGCACCTAACCAGGCCCTTTTGGAGCTGTATGCTCCGGGTTCTACCCACACAGACTCTCATCTCTGTGACTTCCTGGAGAACCACTTCCGGGGTGAGGAGGTGAAACTCATCAAGATGATGGGCTACCACCTGACTAACATCGGTAGGAAGGCCGGCCCCCAGCCTGGGCTGGGCAAGTATCTCTTTGAAAGGCTCATCCTCAAGCCCGACTAGGAGTCTTTGGAGCCCAGAGGCCTTTGAGGGACCCCTCTGCCTTCCCCTGGTGTCTGGCTCTTACCTGAGCCTCTTCCCGAAACTACTTGCCATTCTTTTAACCATCTTGAAGCCCTCTCTATGCATTGGGCCAAATGAAAGCAATGAAGCTTTTTGCAGGGGGGGGGGAAAAAAAACAGGAAAGAAAGGAAAAAAAAGAAAGAAAGAAAGATATCTTCGAGTGAGGATTATTTTTAAAAAGTTTTATTGTCTTATACACAAGAATAAAATACTTAATTTTTTGTGATATAAGTATGTAGAAAATAGACATTTGCTGTGACATCCAAATTTTAAATATATATTTCCAATAACAGGTAAAACATATCTATATACTTATCCCTTTTCCCTCCCAAAACATCACAAATAATGGCAGGAAAGTGATTTTTAAAAATATAAAACCTCAAAGAAGAGAAAATAACAGAGAGAACTGTCAAACATAAGTTGAAAGCTGGAAAGCATATGATAAAGTATGTAGTAACTGACTTCTTACCAAACAAGAGTAATGGAAAGTGCTTGTCCCTGGAAAAGTCAAGAAGCAAACTATTCCCAGGGAAGAAAAAAGTTGAAAGAGTTCATCACCACCAAACCAGTATTACAAGAAATGTTAAAGGAACTTCTTTAAGAAAAGAAGAAAAAAAATCAAATACATGGTTAAGAAAATAGTGCAAAGAAAAAATAGTCCCTTGACAAAGGCAAAGACATAATAAAAGCAGTGGATCAGCCAACGTTAAAACTAGTACAATGGTAAAAGGCAAAAGTAGGGAAATCATGTGTAATTACAACAGTAAATTAAGATACACACACACACACACACACACACACACACAGAAGGAGTAAAAAATAATGACAAAAACATAAACATAGAGGATGAGTAAAAATGGTATGAGTTGAGTGTGTCCAAACTTAAGCAACCATCAACTTAAAATAAGTGCCATAAAATAGCTTGGTACATGAAGCACATAGTAACCACAAACCAGTATCTACAAGAGATAAACAAAAAATAAAGAGAAAGGAATCCAAACACAACACTACAAAATGTCATCAATCTATAAGAGAGGAAAGCAAGAGAATAAAAAAGGAACAGAGAATTACAAAAACAATCAGAAAAACAATAAATGGCAATGATCACATACCTAACAATAATTACTTGAAGTATAAATAGGTTAACTACTCCAGTCAAAAGATGAATGCATAAAGAAGAAGTGGGCCCAGCCAGCATGGCTCAGTGGTTGAGTATCAACATCTATGAACTAGGACAGTGGTCAGCAAACTCATTAGTCAACAGAGCCAAATACCAACAGTACAACGATTGAAATTTCTTTTGAGAGCTCAGAAGATCACTGTTTGATTCCTGATCAGGGCACATGCCCGGGTTTTGGGCTGGATCCCCAATGTGGGGTGTGCAGGAGGCAGCCAATCCATTATTCTATCTCATCATTGATGTTTCTATCTTTCTCCCTCTCCCTTCCTCTCTAAAATCAATAAAAATGTTTTGTTTTTCAAAAAGAGGTGGTACATATACGTATAGGATATCACTTGGCCATAAAAAAGAAAGAAATCTTATCATTTTTAAAAACATGGATGGACCTAGAGGATATTAATCTAAGTGAAATAAGTCAGACAGGGAAAGACAAATACCGTATGATTTAACTTATAATGTGGAATCTGAAAAACATAATAAATGAACAAACAAAACAGAGACAAACTCATAGATACAGAGAACAAACTGATGTTTGCCTGATGGGAGGGGGGTTGAGGGGCTGGATGAAAAAGGTGAAGGGATTAAGAAGCACAAATTGTTAGTTACAAAAACAGTGATAGGGATATAAAGTACGGCATAGGGAATATAGTCAATAATATTATAATAACTATATATGGTATCAGGTGGGTGCAAAATTTATCAGGGGGATCACTTCATAAGTTATAAAATACCTGACCACTGTGCTGTACATCTGAAAATAATATATACCGAATGTCAAGTGTAATTGAAAAAATTTTTGATATATTTTTTTAAGGAAGCATCGCTCTCTCTCCCTCTGGAGCATGCCCACACCTTTCCCTAGACAGGTTTTCTTTACCTCTTTATCCTAAGCTGCAAGGGTCCTTCTTGTGCCTCTGTAACATGTTTCCTGAGTCCACAGCATCCTAGCTGGCTCACTTCTACTTATGCAACTTTCTAAGTAAACTTTTGCTTGTATTTGAAATAAAAGAAAAAGAAAACTAATTAATTTGGCAAAACCTTGGAAACTGTCAGGAATTGGAGAGGCCTACTATCTCTAAAAGGTGGGTTGCCAGCAGAGCTTCAGTAAGATGCTTGGTTAAAAGTCCTAATAAAAAAGTTAGGGCCCTCTATCCCTCAGCTCCTAGCAACTTCATGAAATGAATGACTGGAGGTTTATTGCAGTTTTTAAACCAGAGGAACTCTAGGCTTGAGGAAAGGAAGCAAAGATTACACCTGGAGCAGTGGTTCCCAAACTTTCGTTGGCCCTGCCCCACCAAGCTTCTCTAAAATCCTGATTGCCCCCCACCCCCTGTGACATATAATTCTTCTTATTCAAAAAGTGAACTCCTATTCATGCGGAGGAAGCCTAGAAGGCCATTAACTGGGTCTAAATAAGTTTCCAAAGAACATGGCATTCATGAAAGAGAAAAATAAAAGAACAAAAGGACAGTTGAAGTACTGAGGAAGAAATCACTAAGAAATTGTTAAAAAAAATAATAATGTGAAGAGATATGAAAAAATAGCAAAGTTTCAGAAAAGCTAAGA
>NW_006293533.1:433263-434957 GCF_000327345.1 Myotis davidii
TTGAGCCGGCACCCGGGCACCCGGGAGCAGGCCTAAGCCAGCAGGTCATTATCCTCCGAGGAGTCCCAGACTGTGAGAGGGCACAGGCTGGGCTGAGGGACCCCCTTCCCCCCCGAGTGCACAAATTTTTGTGCACCGGGCCTCTAGTAATAATATAAAGTTATGTGAAAAAGTAGCAAATAAAGTTTCAAAAGATACAATAGAGCACTGAATGCATAAATATGTCACAATATATATTTATATGTTGTATATGAGGCCCCTAGAACCATAAAAAAATGCAAAAAATTCACTGTTAATAACTCATTCTCAAATTGCCCCCCTTAAAAATCAAATTTCCCTGCCGTGGGGTATGTGCCCCATGTTGGGAACCACTGGCCTAGAGTGTCAAACTAAAAACAGGTGAGTTAAATTAAAAACCAGAATTCTGAATGATGAGAGTTAACTTGTTCTCTCACTTAAATCCCAGAATGCTACATATGCATTCTGGGTTATCTTGGATATCTGGCTGGATATCTCTTGGTAATCCTACATTAAAGCCCAACAATTGATTTCTTGGTCATATGGTAAGTGTACAATTTCACTTATATGTCTTTAAGAATATAATCTAAATGTATAATTGATGTATGCAGGTCAGCTGTATAATGTGTCAGGCAGGCTTCTTGCTCCAAAAACAGGAAAAAGTGCCCAGGCTAGTTTGTTCAATGGTTAGAACATCGGCCTGCAGACTGACGGGTTTCGGGTTTGATTCCCAGTCAAGGTCATGTACCTCAGTTGCAGGTCTCTCTCACATTGATGTTTCTCCCTCCCTCCCTCTCTCTCCTCTTCTCTTGCTCTCCTCCTCCCTCCCTTCCATTCTCTCTAGAAATCGATAGAAAAAATATCCTCAAGTGAAGATTTAAAAACAACAACAAAAAAAGTGTCATTAAAAAAACATGGATGAATCTTGAGAGTATTATGCTAAGTAAAATAGAAAAGAACAAAAACTGTATGATTTCACTCATATGTGGGATATAAAATAAAAAGTAACAAACTAACAAAACAAACTCACAAATATGGACATCAGAATGTGGTTACCATAATGGAAGAGGGTGAGGGGAGGGTGAAGTGGGTAAAGGGGATCAAATATATGTTAATAGAAGGAGACCAGATTTTGGGTGGGGAGCATACAATAGAGCACACAAATGTTGAATTATAACCTTGTACATTTGAAAATTATATATTTATTAACCAATATTACCCCAATAAATTTAATTTTTAAATACTAAAATATAAAGCATTTTCCTTTCTTCCTCAGTCACTCTTGACTTGCCATGGTGGTTTATTTATTTATTTATTTATTTATTTGCTATTTAATATTTTTCTAAGAAATGAAAAAATTTAAATTTAAAATCCTAGCACAAATTTCAGCATTCATCTTTATATTGTGCAAAGGCCGTTTGAAATGCAAATATGAGAGCATTTAATTAATATACAAAATAATATCCTATCTAATAAAAGAGAAACATGGTAATTGGCATACAACCGCTACCCTTCCCATTGGCTAATCAGGGGTGATATGCAAATTAACTGCCAGCCAAGATGGCGGCCAGAAGCCAGGCAGTTTAAACTGAACATGAGGCTTGCTTGCTTCAGTGATGGAGGACTCCAACGTTCCCCGCTTGCCTTGCCAGTCTCTGAGCCTGCAGTTTAAGAGA
>NW_006293533.1:435869-442187 GCF_000327345.1 Myotis davidii
TACTTCTAGACGACCTTCTGGACGAAGCCCAGGTCCTGGGTGCTGGAGGGAAGCTGGTGCTGGCAGCCAGGGGAAGGAAGGTCTATTCTTGCACAGATTTCATGCATCAGGCCTCTAGTTAAAATATACAATTCATATTTTGTAGCTCATACGTACGTATGTATTTTTACTTTTACCAAAACAGTGGAAACACCACATAAAGCTAATTCAGTTGTTTACTTCATCTTTTTTTGATTTTTTTGTTGTTGTTGTTAATCCTCTGGATATTTTTCCAATGATTTTTAGAGAGAGTGGAAGGGAGGGGGAGAGACAGAGAGAAACATGGATGTAAGGCATCCATTGGTTGCCTTCCCCACCCACCTTGTCCCAGGCCAGGGATCAAGCCTGCAACTGAGGTACATGCCCTTGACTGGAATAGAACCTTCAAACCTTCAGTCAACTGGCCAATGCTCTATTCACTGAGCCAAACCGGATAGGGCTGGGGGTTTTTGTTTGTTTGTTTTTGTTTTGTTTTTGTTTTGTTTTGTTTTGTTTTAGAGAGAGAGAGAGGAAGGGAGAGAAAGAGGAAGAGAGAGAGAAACATCAATCTGTTGTTTTGCTTACTTATGCATTCATTGGTTGATTCTTGTATGTGCCGTGACCTGGGATGATTCCTGTAACTCTGGCACATTGGGTTGATGCTCCAACAAACGGAGCTATTTGGTCAGGGCTAGTTCATCTTGATATGCACACACTCTACCAACACTCTCTACTTTGGGCTTATTGGCATCATCACTTTCAGAAGTGGTTGGCAAATACTGGGAAGTAACAGAAGTGATTCTTAGACTGCCATCGCCTTTTTTCTACATTAGAAAGAATTCTGGCTCAAGCAGAAAACGTAGCCGCCGGGGTTTGTCTGCCCCTGCTTACTCAGTGTAGATGTAACCTGCTTACCTGGTACTACCTTTCAGTCCCAATAAACACTCATGCATCATGGGTGTAGCAGAGCTATGTTTATGGGACATCTTGAACACTATATGCTAATGAGACAACAAGTACTGGCAGATATACTGAGCATGTTCCAGTGTTCCAATAAACTTTAATTACAAAACCCAAGTTCAAAGATAAAATTATTTAGAATTTCAGGATAGCAACAGCAGAACATTTAAGCAAGCATGGGGCTTTTCTGAGCGTGGGGCCTTATTAGTTGCACGGCTCTCATTTCCATGAAACTGAGTCTAACTTTATAAGAAAGTGTCAAGTCGTTTTCCAACAAGGTTGTAATCATATTGCATTTCAATCAGTAAAGTTTGAAAATCACGGTGGTCTGTATTCTTATCAGTAATGATCTGAGTCAAAGATGGTATTTTAACAGCTCTCTGAAAATATAGGGGAAAAGACAAAGTTAAAGCGGGGAGCAGGAGGCATAAGAAAAATAGAGGTTCAGCATATGGGTAATGGGTAGCTTCACAAAGAGACAGCGGAGATATTGGAGAAGTGGGGACAGGCAGAGGAATTAATTAAGTTATATTACAAGAAAATTTCCCCAAACTAAAAAGCCTGAATTTCCAGTATCCAACATTAATAATAATAATATCAAAAAGGCCTTATATTGCCGCCCAACTGGCATGGCTCAGTGGTTGAGCATTGACCTATGAACCAGGAGGTCACCATTCAATTCCTGGTCAAGGCACATACCCAGGTTGCAGGTTTGATCCCCAGTGGGGGGCATGCAGGAAGCCCCTGATCAATAATTCTCTCTCATGATTGATGTTCTATACCTCTCTCTCTCCCTTCCTCTCTGAAAGCAATAAAAATATATTAAAAAAATAAAAAAGAGAGAACTTTTGTCTTGATTGTCATCTTACACATCAAGTTCCAACTTGCAACATAATGGAGTACTTCAGACAGAAAATCTTGAAGATCCAGATTCCTAACCAGAAAGCTATTTCAGACCTTATAGGCAAACAAGAAAAAATATTTTACTAGACAATGACAGACTACCAACTCCATCTTTACATATATAAAAAAAAATCCATAATGGAGTAACATATTATTTTTGAAAACATTGACAGCAAGCGAAGTGAAGATGACACTATTCTTAGTAACTTTTTAAAGTCACATATATCACATAATGTTTAAAAATCTATATAGAAAATACAAATCTAACTTAGAAAGTTACATAACTTCCAATATCTTGTGCCAGTAACAATATATCTTTAACACGGTACTCAGCAGAGAAGAGGAAGAGAGATATCTAGTTTATGTCATAACTACAGCCATACATTGGACCAGTACATTATCTCGCTCTTGACTCTTAGAGAAACAAACCATCTGCATGAGTCTTCCCCATCTCCACTTCCCCCACTCAGGTATCCTGCCTAAGGTTCTCTATGTATGCCATACTATAATAATCATTTAATAATTTTTTAAAGTTTTTCAGTTCTCAGGTACACTAAAAGAAAAATATTTTTAAAATCAAGTGTACACTTTATATGTTTTTAAGATGTTTTTAGAAAGTTTCTAGTTAAGCCAACTTAAAGAAAATGTATCATTTAACAAACAGTATGTTTGAAAACAAATTCATAATGAAACTTACAGTATCCCTTGTATAAAAATAAATCAGTAGTTATAATTTCACTAAATTTTGTATCACCTTCTGTACTGCTAAATAGCAATTACGTAAATTTTAAATAATATGCTGCTTTATGTAGTATTTTAATTTCTCATATTTAAAGAATATCATTTTAGTGCAGTCAAAGATAGTAGAACAAATGCTAAAAATCTAAGTGATCACATACAATAAAATCTTTTTTTTCAACAAGATTTTAATGGTAAGCTAAGATGCTTGGATTGTGTAAATAATTAAATCCTTCTATCTCTCCACCACCTTTTTCCCATATTCCACCCCAATGCAACCTGAACAGCTCATTTCTTTGAGTGGCGCTCGGAATGAGGGCTTGATAGAGGAGAGAATAAAAAATGCAGCAGATAACCATCCCCAAGTTAACCCAGGAACACCCTTTTTCATAGGGCTTCACAGTCAGGCTAACTTGGCCTGGAACTGTGAAATCACAGGAGAGTGTGGGTTTCTCCAAGGTCTGCCATTTGATTCCCAGTCAGGGCACATGCCCAGGTTGTGGACTCCATCCCCAGTAGGGGGCGTGCAGGAGGCAGCCAATCAATGATTCTCTCTCATCATTGATGTTTCTAGCTCTCCCTTCCCCGCTGAAATCAATAAAAACATATATTTTTAAAAAGATTCTTCCCAAGAGAAAAGCCTATTCTATGCCCATAGACTATTCTATGGTCAACGGTTTTTTTTTAATGAATGGTTTTTTATTCCAAATTAATATAATCCTTGTGGAGGTAAACATTAAATTTACTAGCCCTCTTCTATTTCAAGTGAGAAAAAAAATTACTTTGATTTTTATGGATTCAACATGCTTCCCAGAACACGGAGATGACCTAGCAAACATTCAGAAGGCATCGCACCACGTCTGTTTAAATTTCTTAAGGCATGTGGACAGAACCTTGTCTCGGATAAAAGAAAGGCCAAGCACACTCAGCTAGAACTATCATTCCATGGGATAGGTATTGTTGTAACAGCTATTTATTTATTTATTTTATTAAAGAGTACCAACTTTTAACATATTTTTATTGATTTCAGAGAGGAAGGGAGAGGGAGAGAGATAGAAACATCAGTGATGAGAGAGAATCATTGATCAGCTGCCTCCTGCATGCTCCCTACAGAGGATTGAGCCCACAACCCAGGCACGTGCCCTTGACCGGAATCAAACGCAAGACCTTAAGTCTGCAGGCCAATGCTCTACCCACTGATCAAAACCGTCTATGGGGTAACACCCATTTTATAAATGAAGAAACTGAGGCACAAAGAGGCTAAAGTGATTTGTCCAGGGTCACACCATCATTTAAAAAAAAAAAAAAAAGTCTACAGAAAGGGAAAGATCAACTGCATGCCTCCAAATGGGGAGAGAAAAAAATTCAATACGTGTAAAATAATTTGAAGTTAAATATCTACTAAATAACTACCATACGCAAAGAAGGCATATATATGCCCCTTTTATCCTTCCACAGGCAAAAAAAATAATAATAATATGCTGTCAGAAATATGGTGAAAAACTGTCAAATACAGATGATATTAGCCCTCTAAGAAAATTAAAAATCCAAAGTGGCATGAAATTATGTATATTCACAAGCAGGAAAATAAAAACAAAGAAAAACATTAAGCACTTCACCAAAACTCCGCCAATGATATTCAGTGATATCAAGTACTCCCAGTGGGCATTCTGGCTGAACAAATTTGTATGTTTATTCTTGTTCAGTTTTGCATAGCCAAGTTATCTTTCTTTTAGTTGTTTGTTATTATTTGTATGTCTGCTGCTTTTTGACGAAGATAGGTGTAAGGACATGAAATTTTTTATACAGTCTATATCCATGTATCTTTGCATGTCAATTAAAAACATTATTAATATAAATAAACACAACATAATAGTTTAATTGCACGTTCTTTCTTGTTATTAGCTGGCAATGATAAGTTTCTAGAAATTATGAAAACATGATAAGTTGCTCATGCATACCTTCAAACACGGAGGTGGCATGTCAATGAAGCAATATGCAGAATTGATACCCAAAGAGGAATTTATTTTCTGTTAAAATATTATTAGTCAGGTGTCAAGTATAATAGCAATTATCAGGAGCTTCATAATGAATCTATAGGCTTTTTTCTTTGTCTTAAAAAATACAAGAAATATTTATCATCTGTAAACATGAAAGTAATAACAAATTTCAAATTCACTTATGAAAGAGTGGAAAAGGTAAGCCAAAAGTAATCTCTAGCTCTTTCAAAGTAAAAAACAACCCCTCTTTAGAAGAAGAAATTTAAAAGTCCAGGGTAAATTAGCTAATACATTTTTCTTTATATTTTTTAAAGGAACAGTATAAAATTATATTTTTTTCAAGGGCCAGATGCCATATAACTAATATAAATACATGCTTTTCAGAGAATTAATACAATAGGATTAAACAAGAGTTTTTGCACATTTCATGCAAATATAAATTCAGAAATTTGGTTTTACTAAAACTATACAAATTTTACCTTCATTCATGATTATATCAAATTAACTACTTTAGCTCTTTGTTTTTCCTTCCCAAATAGACCTCTTGTTCCTTAGAGCTATTGTGTTTTACTTGGCTTAATCCATAACTAGAGCAAGGCTGAAATAATCATCTGTGTCATCTAAAAAAACACAATTATATGGCACTGTGGGGGAAGAGAGAAGCAGTGGGTTGGCACTGATGACCATCAAAAAGAAACTGGGAACTAAACTGATGGACCTTGAAAATATTAGTAATTTGATAGGGAGCTTTCTATAGAACTGAGAAACCAATGATATTTTACATAAAATGTAATCCCTTTTAATAAGATTTTTGCATTTCAGTTGACCTATATTTATATTTTAATCTTACTACTGTGGCCATAGTTGAGCATGTTTTTAATACAATTGTTTAGGTGATGTTAAAATTTAATATATTTAATGAAAATGTTGCATTATTTTAAAAACAATTCATCAAAAATTTTGTTTTAACTCGACATAGTTTATAAAGTCCTTGTTTGTTTACTTAAAGATTCCATAGAAAGAATTATCCATATAGCCTGTTCACTTTACTCTCATCCCCTGAACCTTAACTTTGCCTCTAGTGCCCCCATGCTGGTAATATTGAAGTTCAGACACTGATGATTGCCTACATAAACCAATATATATATATATATCCAAATGCTGTTTTCTGTGCCTGCCTGCACTAGAGACTAGGAAAGCTAACTACTCTCTTCCCTGCTTTCCTTGTAATTAGGAGGACACAGTTCTGGCCAATTATAAGTAGATGAAAGAGTACTGGAGCAAAATCTTTCGGGAAAAGTTATATATAAATATATGAACAACCAAGGGTGACACCACACTTTTCCATCCTTCAGATATCTGGTGTTGCAGCAGTCCTTGTATAGATTACTAGTGGCCTGGTGCACAAAATTCATGTGTGGGGGTGGTGTCCCTCAGCCCAGCCTGCACCCTCTCCAGTCTGGGACCCCTCCAAGCCTGCACCCTCTCAGTCCGGCCTGCATCCTCTCCAGTCGAACTCCCTGTTCGACTGCCAGTTTAGGCCCAATCCCACAGGGCCTAATCCGGAACCACTGGCTCCTAACCGCTCACCTGCCTGCCTGTCTGATCGCCCCCAACCAACTGCCCCTACTCTGCCTGCCTGCTTGCCCCAAGTTGCCCACCCCTGCCATCCTGATTGCCTCCAACTGCTCCCCCCCCA
>NW_006293533.1:442216-444201 GCF_000327345.1 Myotis davidii
GTTTCCCAAAAGGTCTCCTGGTCTAATTAGCATATTACCCTTTTGTTAGTATAGACTAGAGGCCCAGTGCCTGAAATTTGTGCATGGAGGTGGGGGCGGGTCCCTCAGCCCATCCTGCACCCTCTCCAATCCAAGACCCCTTGGGGGATGTCCGACTGCCAGTTTAGGGCTGATCTCGATCTCTCTCACAATCCAGGATCGCTGGCTCCTAACCACTCACCTGCCTGCCTGCCTGATACCCCCTAACTGCTCTCCCCTGCTGGCCTGATCACCCCCTAACTGCTCTCCGTTGCTGGCCTGGTGGCCCCTAACTGCTCTCCCCTGCAGGTCTGATCACCCCTAACCGCCTCTGCCTCAGCCCCCACCACCGTGGCTTTGCCTGAAAGGATGTCCAGAAGGATATCTGGAAGATGTCCAGTCTAATTAGCATGTTACCCTTTTATTAGTATAGATATGAGGAAGGCAAAGAGAATTACAATGACCCTGGCTTGGACATCAGAAGTAGTTGCCTTAACACATGGTTTCTTATGTGAGAAAATAATCCTTTCTATTTAAGCTGCTGCTTATCAGATATTCTGGTACTTGAAGTGTTTTTGATGCACTGCCTTCAAAGAGTTCCTACTCTACTGAGAAAAACATGGTCAAAAGCCTGAAGTAAATGAATGACTATCTTTATGAGATAGCTCTCTTATCTTAAAGAGAATGTACCCACCCACTGCATCTTCCTGCAATATTTCGATTATCAGAGTCTGGTTGTGCTGAAAAGGCATCTATCTGAATGAGTTTACGCACAGAAGTACTTTTACTTTTGGCTGAAAAAAGTATATGTGTGAGTGTAAGCGAGTATGTGTGTGAGTGGTGAGTGAGTGTGTGTGTGTGCAGGGTGACGACAGTAAAAAAAAAAGCATGGCATCATGATTTTCTTCCTTCACCTCCATTCACTTAAAATAGTTAATTTCAGCAGAAACTTTGTGATCTAATAATGAACACAAACAGCGCTGCTTCAAGAACCCGGTGACAAAAGCACGGTTGTGGGCTCCCTATGCAGTTGGTCCTAGTCCACCTCTGACTCCCTGGTGGGCAGCTATGGGAGCACTGAGAGGCAACCCCTTGATACCATCTTTTTTCTCGTGGAGGGTATCAGCAGCAGTGGAAGTGACAAGCTTCTGACAGCAAGTGACGTTCAGGCACTCGATTTTCAGGAAACATTTGAATACAACAAAGCCCAACATTGCAGAGCACACATGAGTTATCTCTTGAGGAATCCTGGAAATCCGGGAAGTAGGTGAGAAATTTTCAGGAGTTTGGAGGTCCTAGGAGAGCAGATGAAGCTAAATGTGTTATTAATGGAATTGGAATCCAGTCCATTCCTCAAGCTGGCAAGTTTTAAAGATGGTGATTTTTGCCTAACAGAGGTTTGTGGCTAACTTAACTCTTCATTTAATTCAAGTTATCATTCATGGTATTTGAGAAGACTTTCCCATTCAGAGAACTAGACAAGAGGAAGGGGATCATTCAAACAACAACAAAGCAAGAGAATGCTTATTGCAATCTGAGTAATTGAAATATATTTTCTGATCAAAGGGAATAGAGTTTATTTTCTGAATTCATATTATTGGCATAATTTAGTAACTGTTTTGAGTGGTTAGAAAACTCTCTTTTGCCTTCCACACTCTTAAGACTATGTATGAATATGGAAACTATGTAAAAGCTCTTCTCTTTGCCCTTCCTCTTTTCTTCTCTCGCTCCCTCTGAATTTCCTCTCTATTTGCTCTCTCTCTCCTTCCCTCAGCAAAGTAACAAGAATAAAGAAATGAACCAACCAGCCCACCAGCATGGCTCAGTGATTGAGCGACCACCTATGAAGCAGGAGGTAATGGTTTGATTCCTGAGCAGGGCACAATCCCAGGTTGCAGCTCAATCCCCAGTGTGGGGCATGCAGGAGGCAGCTGGCTGGTGATTCTCTCTCATCATTGCTGTTTCTC
>NW_006293533.1:444683-452648 GCF_000327345.1 Myotis davidii
CTCTCCTGGGCAAGTCCCTAGCAAGTTTGCTGGCGTGACAGTTTCACCTTAAAAGCCTTCAAACTCCTCTTCATCATCTGATATTAAAAGTTCATCAACGACATCTTGGTGCCATGATAGGGATGATAGGGGTTTGACTGGTCGACATTTTCTATGCTGTACTGTACAATGGGGCAGTATTGTGGTTGGCTGTTGGCTGTATACAAAGCCTGATTTGATTGGTCCCTGCTCCCTGTTTGCCCGCCCTGTCACTATAGCAGTCTGGTCCACCCTTGCATCAGCATCTCCCTGGGACCTCACTAGTGCGCAAGTGCGAGCTCTTCAACATTCTAACAGGCACCATGATAGCGCAAAATCGCGAATCTTCAATGCATATGTAAAGAAATATACGGTAACCCGAATTTACCACACTCGCAAAATCGCACACAGCCAACCATACACCCAGTATGGTATCGCGATTCGTGATTTTGCGCTATCATACTGGGTGTATGGTCGGCTGTGTGCGATTTTGCGAGTGTGGTAAAATCGCATAACAGCAAAATCGCATAACAGCCGAGCATACACCCAGCAGCGCTGCTGATGCCTGAACGGTATGTGGAATGAAGTGGGCGGGCATCGGGAGGCCACTATGGCACGGGGCAAGCACTATGGGCAGTCTATCTGAAGTGTACCTGGCGTATAAGACGACCCCCCACTTGGAGGCGTATTTTTCAGGGCCAAAAAATCGTCTTATACGCCGGCAAATACGGTATTACCAAGAACCATAATCCCTTAAGAGTGTCTGAGTACCTACTATATGACAGGTACTGTTCTAGGAGCTCAGGACACAGAAGCAAATAAAACAAAAATTCTGTCTTTATGAAGGTTACATAAAAATCAATTGTTTTAGTTTTCTAATCTTTTAATGTGAGTTATTATTGCTAATATAATTAGGTAATTTAATTTCCATATCCTTTATTAAAAATAAGTGCAAAATATATTTTTCCTTTGAAAATGAAGTTGAAACATAAAAATGGCTAAAGTGGTAAATTTTTTAAAAAAATATGTCTTTGTTGAGTTTTTACAGAGAGGAAGAGGGAGAGAAACATCCATTGGCTGTCTCCTGCACTGCCTCTTGCATGCCCCTGCTGGGGGGTCAAGTCCACCTGGAAGCATATGCCCTGACTGGGAAGCAAATCAGTGACCTCTCATGGAACAGTGCAAAACCAACTGAACCACACCAGCTTGGGCCTGAAGTGGTAAATTTTATGTTATATGAGTTTTACCACAATTTTTTAATTGATTTTTTTTGAGAGAGAGGAGGGAGAGAAGTGGATGGTGATGGAGAAGCATTGATTTCTGTTCCACTAATTTATGCATTCATTGGTTGATTCTTGTATGTGACCTGAATGGGGATCAAATCTGAAAACTTGGTGTATGGGGACTATGCTCTACCAACTAAGCTACCCAGCCAGAGCCTGTTTTACCACAATTTTTGAAAAGTAGAGTTGAATATTGTGGAAAGATAAATTATTGCCACAAATTATCATGGGCAAAAAAGCTGGAATATATTACACGAATGTAGAAATATTCCAAACTCAAATTATTTTACACATGTTCTCTAGTTCTAGGTTTCCTCTAACAAAAACCAAAACAGAACATTGTACATTTTGCATTTGGGAAGGGTTTATGTGAAAAAGACAACCTGGACCTCTCAACAACAGATTTATAGTCAGATGGCCGTGGCTAAGGAAAGATTGACTAATAAATGCATGATGGGATTTTAGTAAAAACAAAATACTTCAGCTACATGTGTATAATTTTTTGTAGTTCTCTAACTTTTTAGATGCACTGAAGAGCTACTCATCCTAACAGATTCAACTCTCTAAGACATATTTCCTCTCTTCATGTGATTATAAAAAGCATTCTTTCCCATTTATATGACTGTCATCAGTCTGGATTTGGCCCTACACTGATAGTTTCTGTAGATAAGACCATTTTCCTCCCAAGTTTTCTATTAGACATTATAGAGAAAAATGCAAAAATCACGGCACTCAGCTTTTAAGAAAATTTTCACAAAGTAATGCTTTGTTTTATTTAACACGCCAACTCCACCTAAAGCCTTTAATGATCAACTTTCTTGCCCAGCAGCTCGCTCAGTGTGAACTCATCCCCTTTAAAACAGAACATTAACTAGAAAGCTTAACTTCTGATTTGACCTCCATGTCTGAGAACACTTAAAAAGGTCAAGATGAGCAGTCATGAACCCTAAGGCAAGTCCCTGTAGGTCCAATTTAGAAGACAGCATATTCATATTAAATTACTCTGTGTATGTTCAAACATGGCTAAGTTTCAAACAACTAAAGGGTTATGCTTATTTGCCATAGTCCCTTCATCCAAAGTGGATAGGTGGTTACGTAACTTGCCAGGGCAAGTGGTAGAAATGAGTCAGACAGAACCAGCCCTAGTAAAAATTGTGAATTAGGCAGTTTGATTTCAGTGCCACACCCCTTTAGTACTACATACACTTTCCTGATTCTCTCCCTTGGTATCATCGCCCTGAGGGTCAACCTCATGTGGCATACCTTTCCCCACCAAATGGCACTCCTTCCCTGTTTCTCTTCCACTCACACCGAAACTAGTTTTCCCTCTCTCCTCCTTCCCGCCATTAATTAAATTTTACCTCTCCAGTATCTCTTGCCCTCAGGGTTTAAAGTGACAACTACCTAATCTGATAAACCTATCTACACTAATGTTCAAAGAGAGAAAGCTGAAAGGTAAAATGAATTTAAACCTTGTCCTTCTAAAGTGAACACCTTTGGAGTTTAACTCATTGGTGACTAAAAGTGAAAATTTCCAGCAGAAGAATATTCAGGAGGAATATTTTGGTTCAGGTAGAGCCATTAGGCACCTGACAAATCAAAGAGGAGTAGATAAATGCTTTTAGTCTGACAGACTGCCAGCCCTACTCAGAGTCACTGACAAACCCTGGTCAGTTCGGAGTTAGTAGGGGGAAACTGGAAAAGAGATAAGAATCTTTGATTAGCAAAGAAAGTGAAAGTTGCAGAAGCACCACAATTAATATTTTTTGACTTAACTTTCATTGGAACTAGCTAGCCTTGGTACTATATATATATATTAGTGATAAGAGAGAATCATTAATGGGCTGCTTCCTTCATGCCCCACGCTGGGGATTGAGCCCGAAATCCAGGCTGCGCCCTGACTGGGAATGGAACTGTGACCTAATGGTTCATAAGTCAACGCTCAACCACAGAGCCACTCTGGCTAGGCCTAATAGATATTTTTTAAAGTTTCTCTTCAGAATAAAATAAATTATTTGAAAATATTTTTCTCAATTAGTCTAAAACACAAATTCTAAAAATCTGTTTAGATATTGTTGTTGCTTGATTTAAAAAAAAATAATGCTTTAAAGTTTATAAAGTCTTCATTTACATATTTCATTTAATCCTGATGAATACTGAAAGAATATTATCGGCTATTCTTCTTTCCTTCACTTTATAAATGAGGAAAAGATGCTCCAAGAAGTTACGTGGCTGCCCAGACTTGTACTTGGGTCTTCAGGGTGCAGATGCTGTGCTCTTCCATTGTCCTGGGCTACCAGGCTGCCTCCCAGCATTTAGACTTATCTGAGCCATTGCTGTCATGTAACTCTACATCCTTGGGGAATTCTCACATTTTAAAGAGAGTTCAGCTACCTCCAAAAGAAAATAACCTGTTTATTCAATGGACCTGAGGGTAATTGTAGTCCTATCTGGTTTCCATCGCTGCATTTTTTCCCTAGCTAATTCTTAGTTTACTTGGAAGTGTTACCACTGCCTCACAGTCTTCCTTAAGCACTTGTCAGAGTTTGTGCTCCAATTACCTGCTCATGTTTTGGTGGATTACTTATCTGGCTTCTGCTCTCACCTGGGCAAAGTTCCCATCATAGTCCTTACTCTGTAAGCAAGAAAGGAGAACATGTTTCTGGGCTTAAAGAGAGGAAAACACTAACATAGTTGGTACAAGCCAGAATACAAATATTTCACATTGAGATGAACACAAGAAGCCAGCTGGGAAAACATTGCTAGTTACAGATTAAATTAGCCCAGAAGTCATTTCAACCTTTGAGGTAAAAGTGATATTTTTTAAACCATTGGCATTTAAATAATACAATCTTAACATTTTGGAGAAATATAAACCCTTATCTGAATTTATTGAAACATATAACTGATCTTCCTAGAAAAATACAGAAACACACATACTTGGAATACAGTTTCAACTGGTCCACTATGGAGTGATCTATGGGTCCCACATAAAATATTCCTGACTTAGAGCATATGACAAGTATGGCCCCTAAACAGTGGTCGGCAAACTGTGGCTCATGAGCCACATGTGGCTCTTTGGCCCCTTCAGTGTGGCTCTTCCACAAAATACCGACTTCTGCGCATGAACCACGAAGTTTCAATCGCACTGTACGTGCATTCCCACACGTGGTATTTTGTGGAAGGGCCACACTGAAGGGGCCAAAGAGACACATGTGGCTCTCGAGCCGCGGTTTGCCAACCACAGACCTAAGAGATTAACATTCTGAGGCCCATGGGCCACTTGGGAGCCCAACTAAATTTGTGTTATGGGTCAGCTATCTAATTGCTTTACTATTAGTAGCAAAAATCTATCCTGACCTTTTATAACAAAAGTAACACATGCTTGTAAAGATAATAAAAACTTCAGAAACGGCATGTTTTCTTTAATTCTAATCCTCGGAGAAACTGTTGTTAGCAGTATGAATATTGTCAGTATGTGAATTTGTGAAGAGTAATCAGATCATACTGTACTGCTGTGTGGTTTTATCATTAAATAATATATGTGAATAGACCAGTTTATGTAAGCATTTTACTACTATAGATATTTATTTTTTAATATTATAATTGCTAATAATACATATTCTTGCTCATATCTCTGATCATGTATGTAAATATTTATTTAGGATAAATTTCCAAAATGTAATAAGTTAAAGGATATAAACATTAGGAGTTATGAAAAACATTGCAATTGCACACCCAAATGAAATAAGCCAACCTATAATCCTACCAACAATCATGGGGCATTAGCTATTTCACCAATAGCAGATATTATGACTTTAAAAATGTTTTTCCAATTTGATAGCTATATGTAATAATTCATTTTTGTTTTTAACTTTTACATTTGTTTAACTTTCAAATATTAATTGCCTTTCTGAATTTCTTTTTTTGTAAATTTCCTAATCATCCTTGTTTTTATTTTTATTTATTTATTTATTTTTTAATTAAGCGAGGCTTTTTATTGTTGTTTTTCTTCCTTTTTTTTTTTTTATGGGTCCATTACTGGTCCTGCTTCCATGAGTGGCCGAGACCAGGTGGAGAAGGGGAGGGAAACCAGGCAGCATGGGGCGGTGTTATCTTCACAACATTCCATTTATACTCAGAACTAAACAGACAAGCAGAGTCACTATTGCGGTTAGAAGTTGGCAGCATGGGAGAGGAGGGGAGGAACAGGTTGCAATTAGGGGTGTCGTTAAAAAAAATACAGGCCTTTTCCAAAACTGGGGTGCTTGGGGTGGGGAGGACTTGGTCGGTTTCAACCCAAGAGGAATCAGAAGGTCAGAAGCGGTTTGGAAAGGATCCCCCCAGCCCCACCGGTCTGGCAGGAGTGGGGCAGCCTGCAACACCCCACAGGCAGGTCTGGGGCTGCCAGATGCTCCAGGCAGGGGGCTGGAGGGGGCTCACAAAGGCTTGCCCTCCAGGGAGATGACTGCACTGCCCCCCAGCTCCCCTGCCAGAGTGCAGCGGTCCTTGACCTCCTCGTAGCAGTTTGCCTGTAATTCATGCTTGATCCCCGTAGGCTTCTTCTTGATGGCATCCTTGGAGCTGGCATAGATCATTTTGCTCTTAAGAGGCACAGACTCAGGGGCCCAGAAGATAAACACCCGGTCCTCCTCCTTGCTCTCCTTGGTCTCACAGGTGGCATCATCCAGGGCGTAAAGCAGTCTTTGCCCCGCAGCGTCTTGACGAAGGTGGCGTAAGGGTCGGGTCATCTACTGTCTGGCCCACATCACCTACCAGGATCTCCTTGCCCTCTTCCAGAATGATGATGTTCTTGTCTTCACTTGGGCAGAAGAGCACCGCCCTTCTGGCTTCTTCACCTCTGGTGTCGAGGACTTGGTACCTTCATGTCACTGAACACTTTGACGGCTCCCTGAGAGACAGCCACACCAGAGCCATGTTTCCGGAAGCTAAAGGAGAAAGCAAGAAGCGCCTGGAAAGACTAGCGCTGCTGCAGCTGCTGTGGGGATCCCACTGAACCCATCATTGTTTTTGTTATGTAGAAGCTTCATATTTTATATAGTAAAATTTACAAATTCTTTTAAGGTTTTGGGAACAACTAGGTAGCTGTTGCTACCACCAAAATAAATTCCATGTGAGTCAAAAAAAAAAAACAACACAAAAAAACCTAACAAACAAAACAAAGGTAATAAACAAAGCCCTAAAAGTTTTAGAAGAAAACATGGGAGAATGTTTTTGGTAGCAGAAAATAAAAAGGCTTCTGAGCATACAAAAAGATACTCATAATAGAATTGAAAATTATTCCCGTAATGAGATAGCATTTTGTACCCATTAGATTGGCAAAGGCCAATTGGTATATCATTTGTAATGTAGTTCTGGGTTCTATTTGTTAATATTGTATTTTAATTTTATGTTATATCTGAAAGGAGATTAACCAGTAGATTTCTCCTTTGTGCACTCTTTACCAGGTTTCGGTATCATAGCCATTTAAAAAAAAACAACATACAAAACTGAAGGATTATTGGTGAAAAAGCTTTGAAGGCAACCAGTTGAAATGACCTTGAAGAAAAAAAAAGAAAGAAAAAGAGAGCTTTTCAGATCTTGCTTCCCAGCAATTGTCATCAGTTTGGACTCAAATAAACTCATAAAAATTCTCTATAGGTTTAGGTGTTTATTACATGGACACAATAAACGCAAAACAAATATACTCCTTGTTAGCTCTTCTTTCTCAACTTCTACTTGTTGAGATTTCTCAGAACTGCAACCTTGATCCTCTAGTCTCCTCTATACTCCCCCCAAAAGAATCTCATTCACAGTGTAGCCCCACATTTCTAACTCTAGGTCAAGCCTCTCTTCTGAGGTCTAAATTGATATATCCAAATGTTTATTTTTCAGTTCCATTTCAATGTTTTATAGATATTTCATATTTAATACTATATGTTTTTTTATTACTCTTTAAAAATTATTTATTTATTTGGGAGAGGGAAGAGAGAGATAGAAACATCAATGATGGGAGTGAATCATTGATTGGCTGCCTCCTACACACCCCACACTGTGGATTGAGCCCGCAACGTGGGCATGTGCCCCAACTGGGAACTGATGAACTGTGACCTCCTGGTTCAATATACGATGTGATATTGAATCTAAGCAGCTACTGATTATAAGTCACATTTATGCCCACTAAAATAAAATAAAAAAATTACTGCCAATTGAATGACATGATGCTAAGATACTCTTGAATCTTACCCTTGTGAGATACATCTCAATTTCAGAGATGTTAAAATAATTTTTTAAAAAATGTGATAAAAAAACAGAAAGAAAGATGCTTACAACACCGTGGTTTGTCTATTTTTGTAAAAATTTCCAACACCATACTCTTTATACCTTCTTTCTGACATAAATTCATAAGCTATTCCAAGTATTATGGACAGTACTTTCCTTTCCAATAAATATATGAACTTTCAGAGGCAAACAGAGGCAGATGTTCCATGAAGGTTTTTATTCTCACAAACCTACCTCACCCTCTCTATCTTATCAGCCTGACACCTGAACCGAACATACAAAAACTCCTACTTCAGAAAATGGAGAAGGGCTGGGGAATGAGGACCAAGCCTGCCTCTCTCCAGTTCAGGTAGGCTGGTCTCCTCACTGTTACTTACTTCCA
>NW_006293533.1:452662-453348 GCF_000327345.1 Myotis davidii
TTCCTGCTGCTGCTCTCCAGTTTCATATTCTTTCCTTCAACTGTCTTTCCTCATCTTTGATTCATTTATCCCACTACCTGCTTCAAAACCCGGTTTAAGTTTCCTTCTTCCATGATCTGGCTAATCCAGTTTATTCCACATACACAGGCTTTCATTTGTTACTGTATTGAAAGTTTGGCTGTACATTCTAGCTATAATTGCTCTCAAATTGTTTCAAAGAGTGCTGGTTTTCTTTTTTTAGGCTTTGTGGTTAGCTCCCTGAGGGCAGGGACCTTATCTTAAAATTCTGCTGGGCATTTCTCATTGTGTTTAGCACTGTGAGTAAATACATTCACTGCATACTTGCAAGGCATATTTCACTGAAGACATCCATCACAGTTGTTCATTTAGTGAGTGAGATAATGAAAATACAAATGCTCGCCAAAGGTAAACCATTACTATTAATTCCCTCATTCATCATACATGTACATCAGCCTCAGGGGCTAGGGAACCTAGGATTGCAGCTCTTTGTCTCAGATCTCTCCATGAGGGAGCCAACCGTGAAGTTTAGATTTGCCTAGGGCCCAACACTAAGGGTCCAAGACTGCATTTACCCCCAGAATGGACCAGGTTAGCTTGGATCTCTGAGAATAAACCCAAACAATAGACACTCAAATGACAAGATACCATTTTCTCATGAATTCAGC
>NW_006293533.1:453393-454881 GCF_000327345.1 Myotis davidii
AATCTTTTAGCTTGCAGGAGTGGGATAGCTGCTAGGACATACCTTTGCCACATTGTAATGTGTAGTCCCTACATAGAAAAATGGATGTTTTATTTTATTCAACTAGGGGCCCAGTGCATGAATTCATGCACCTTGAAAGGAACTGTGGGCCACGAGGCAGCAGTGGCACAGGGGCGGGTCTCAGCCCATCCTTCATGCCCCTGCCCAGCCCCTCCCACTGTGGGCCCCCCTGCCCCTTCCCTCGTCCCTTGTTTGCTCAGAGCCCTGTTCCTGCTGCCGTCAGTCAGCGGATGTAAGCGTCAGCTGCTGCCCCCATAGCCCCTCAGGAGCAGGGGGAGGTGGAGAAGCCCTCAGGGGCGATCAGGGCAGGCAGTCACAGCTTGCACACTCTGATGGCAGCGAGTGATTGGGGCTGGCGCCAGGCACTGGCAGCAGATGTGAGCACCAGTGCGGCCAAGGCACATGGGAGCAAAGAATTTTCAGTAAACACCAGAGGCTCGCCCAGGTGACCACGACCTGTGCCCCACCTTGGTCTGGTGCCCCAGCTCAGCTGCTCCATCCCACTGCGGCTAATGCCTGCCATGTTCCGCACACACCCCCTGGTGGTCAGCACATGTCATAGCGACAGGTTGTTAGGTTGTTCAGTTGTCCCTCCCCGCTTCAGTCTATTTGCATATTAGGGTTTTCTATATAGAGATTATGTTAAATGTTTTACTTAAATTTTTAAATTTTAAGATTGTTTTAGTTTTGGGTGGGAAACTAACAGGGCAAAAACTTACTCTTTTAAAAAATATGAGAATTAGCGTTTTCCAGAGGGCATTTGGGGTTGACAAGAGCTGCCACCACACCTTTAAGATCACTTTACAGCTGTGGGAAAACTCGGCCGAGCTGTTTTCCTCGACCCGGCCATTTCCAAGAGGCTGTATGGCCGCAGGGAACGGCACAGCCCTGCTCTTTATCTCTCTCCTCCTCCTCCTCACCCTTTCAAAGCCAAATCCGCCCGGTGAGAATTTGGAAACGGGGCTGGAGGCAAGAGAGGGCGAGGGGGGAGGGGTTCTTTACGACGGTGGGGGAAGCGCTCTCGGAGGCATTTTTCACTCCCCCTCGCACTCCCCGGAGCCGGCAAGTCCTGCGTCTGAAGTTGGAAGTGTGGGGCGCTCTGCGGCGTGTCCAGCTCGGCCTGCAGTTGAGAGTCCACCCTGCAGGGGCTGAGAACACTGCCGCGAGGCCATCAACCTGAGCTTCTGGCCAGCAGGACGCCCAAGCCAGGCCCAGGGCACCGGTTGTCATGAGAACCGGAGCGCCGGTCTCCCCGGCGACCTCGTCCCCAGGGAGGAGGCGGGCTGAAGGCCTGATGGGCCAATCAGGCCGCGGGCAGCGCAGGGTGAGAGATCCGCGGTCCTCCAGGAACCCGGGAAGCGCTGAGTGACAGGCACGGGGGCGGGGCCGGCCCGGCCGCCCGAGGTGGAGCCGGAGTTGGGCGACTAC
>NW_006293533.1:455140-455491 GCF_000327345.1 Myotis davidii
GCTGGAGGCGCAGACGTGCGCAGCCAAGGGCGCCGCTCGCCCTCCTTCTCTTCTCTTGGCTTTTGCTGCAGCCCCTGACACCCACTCCCCCGCTGCCCCGGGGGAAGAAACTTTTTTCTTTGGCTTTCGCGGTGGGGGGTTTTCCGGATGCCCGAGTCTGGATCGGGGAAGGATGAGAGGAACTTGCACGTCGAATTAGGGAGAGCCGGGTTCTTGGGCATGAAACCCCGTGGGGCGATCGGGAGTGACCTGGTCCCATCGGGCTAGTGCAGCTCTGCTCTGGGCGCGCTAAGGCGAGGGCTCCCGAGTCTGTTTCTAATTTTTGCAAATGACTGTGGACATGGTGTGGTG
>NW_006293533.1:455567-456870 GCF_000327345.1 Myotis davidii
GTGGGGGGCCGGGGCCGTGGGGGCCGAGGGAGAGACACTGCCTGGTGCAGGCGCTTTTATTGCTTTTCTTCTTCGTGCGCGAGCCACCCCCCTCCCCCCTCCGCTGATTACATGATTCTGTAGGACGGAAAGCTGGAAAGCTGAAGTTTGGTAAAGTCCAGCAAGTTCTTAGGAAGTTTCATTTCCTACTGTTGTGAATATGTTGGAGGAGGGGAGATGGGGGGAGATATTAGCACCAAAGTAGGCTTCCAGCAAGCAGTACAGGTTTCATGGGCCTCGCACAGATGCGATGGACACCCCCACACACGTCCAGCTAATCTCGAAGACAGCCCTGTGTCATTTTCGTTTAATTGCATCTTTGAAACAACAAACGCAGTGACTTCATAGGGAGCAGCCGGGCGCTGAGTTTACCTCTCAGAAAATGGGGCAATCGGGTTTGTTTTCAAGGCGGGGACCTGCACAAAATGTGGGACACCTGAGCTGTTGGTTGACGGGGCGCTGGTAACTAATTAGCAAGATTTTAAATTTTATAGCTACAGAGCTTACTAAGGGATGGGGGGAGAGGAGGATAAAAGTCTCCGTATAATGACACAAGCGTTGGTATTTTCCCAAATTCTTTCTGACTAGGTTCTCAGGGTCCAAGTGAAAACTTGCTTCATGCTCCTTGGTCGCTTGTGGTGGGGCTATGATACAAATTATTTCTCGTATTAATGTCATTAGCATTTTAAAATTAAATGCAGGCATGTATTGACTCAGTAAATTCATACAAGAGCAAATTGAATGCTTTGTCATCCAATCGTAAATTTATTATACTTTTTCATAACATTGTGTTCTAACTTCGTTGTAGAGGGTTTGTGGGAGTACGTGTGGGGGATAGGGCAGGATGGAAGCGGGGAATTAAAAATAGAAAGGTAACTAGGGTTAGTTATTAAGAAAAAGAGACTATAGTGTCCTTCACTTTTACAATTGGAGAATTATGACTTCCTTTACCATTATGTAGGGTTGTCTTTTGCATTTACATTTGTCCCACCAAAATTTTTACTTTAATGTAAAGCCTACTTATTTTTTGGAGGATGGCTACCACCCTCCAAAAATACTTATAAATAACTTTTCATGTCACAAGTAACACACAATATACACAAACCATTGAAACCAGTGTCAATTTAAAGGATAGATGTCTTTTTTGTTTGGGCTTTTTATTTTATTATTATTATTTGTTGGTTAATCCTCATCCAAGGATATTTTTCCATTGATTTTTGTTATTTTATTTTATTATTATTTTTTAATGATTTTTCCAGAGAGG
>NW_006293533.1:457646-461337 GCF_000327345.1 Myotis davidii
GTAACTAGGGTTAGTTATTAAGAAAAAGAGACTAATTTATAGTGTCCTTCACTTTTACAATTGGAGAATTATGACTTCCTTTACCATTATGTAGGGTTGTCTTTTGCATTTACATTTGTCCCACCAAAATTTTTACTTTAATGTAAAGCCTACTTATTTTTTGGAGGATGGCTACCACCCTCCAAAAATACTTATAAATAGCTTTTCATGTCACAAGTAACACACAATATACACAAACCATTGAAACCAGTGTCAATTTAAAGGATAGATGTCTTTTTTGTTTGGGCTTTTTATTTTATTATTATTATTTGTTGGTTAATCCTCATCCAAGGATATTTTTCCATTGATTTTTGTTATTTTATTTTATTATTATTTTTTAATGATTTTTCCAGAGAGGATGGGAGAGGGATAGAGAGTTAGAAACATGGATGAGAGAGAAACATCGATCGGCTGCCTTCTGCACGCCCCCTACTGGGGATGGAGACTGCAACCAAGGTACATCCCCTTGATTGGAATTGAACCTGGGACCCTTCAATCCGTGTGCCCACACTCTAGCCACTGAGCCAAACCAGTTAGGGCTCCATTGATTTTTAGAGAGTGTGAGACAGAGAGCAACATCCATGTGAGAGAGACACATGGATTGGTTGCCTGCTGCACACGGCTTGGCCAGGGCGGAGGAACCTGCAACGGAAGTAGGAAGTACGTGCCCTTGACCGGAATCGAGCCTGGGACTATTCAGTCCGAGGGCCAACACTCTATCCACTGTGCCAGACTGGCCAGGGTAGATTTTGATACTATCTATGAGGAGTCAAAAGTTGTAAATACCTCACATTATCTTTTTCTGTAGATATGCCTCCTAAATTCAGGAAGTGAATTTGAGAATTGTTAATCAGTTTTTGGGTAGAAGATAGGTGTCAATATTTAAATAAATGGAATTTATGTGTTCTTTCTTTATTATTAAAAAAACAGGTCAACCTTAGCTGGTTTGGCTCAGTGGGTAGAGCCGACTGAAGGGTCCCAGGGTTCTATTCCAGTCAAGGTCACATGCCCAGGTTGGGGCTTTGATCCACAGTAGGGGGCGTGCAGGAGGCAGTTGATCAGATTCTCTCTCATTATTGATGTTTCTATCTCTCCCTCTCCTTTCCTCTCTGAAATCAATAAAAATACATTAAAAAAAAAGAAAACAGGTCAAATCCTTGCTTTATTTCACTTTTAATTGATTGAGGATTAGTGGAAGAGCATTGTAGCTTCTCCTATATCAGTTGTGTATTTATTTTTCCAGCTCATCTTATTGCCCAGCTCCGAACATACTGGAGAAAAGGACTATTGGCCCCCTGACTGGTGTGTTCAGTGGTTAGAGTGTCGACCTGCTTACAGGTTCAATTCCCAGTCAGGGGCATGCACCTGCGTTGCAGGTTCAATCCCCAGCCCCCATCAGGGTGAGTTCAGGAGGCAACGAATTGATATCTCTCATCTCACATCCATGTTTCTCTCTCTCTCTCTCTCTCTCAAAAGCAATGGAAAAAGTATCCTTGGGTGAGGATTAACAACAGTAATAACAAAGACTATTTGGAATAAGCTGCCACTGCTTCTTATGCATTTTTGACAGTTTGTAATTTTTATTTATTTATTATATTTTTATTGATTTTAGAGAGGCAAAGAAAGGGAGAGAGAGATAGAAACATTAATGATGAGAGAGAATCATTGATAAGCTGCCTTCTGCATGCCCCCTACTGGGGATCGAGCTCACAACCTGGGTATGTGCCCTTCACTGGAATTGAACCTGGACCCTTCAGTCTGCAGGCTGATACTCTATCCACTAAGCCAAACTGTTTGTAATTTTTAAATAAACTACAAAACATTTTTTGTGGTATAATGATATTGTAATTAATACCATTTGAGATTGAAAAGAAATACTACCATACTCCAAATCAGTGCATTTAGGAGTTATTCTTGTCAACACATTCTTATTTTGACATATACTTTGTGCTATTAATTAGAATAGTGCATTGATGGTATTCTATCTGGCCTCTGATATAACCAAGTGTGACTCATTTGTGTTAATGTCACTTTATAAGGTAGGAGCCTGAAAAAGGACAAAAGATATTGGGTCTCAGGAAAGGATTCGTGCTGATGGGAAGAGTGATGGTTCCTTGCTCTGGCTTTCCCAATTTTTCTCTGAGAACCTTTCTCTTTTAATTTGAAAATTAAGGGAGCTTTTAATGATCAAATTAACATAGGACTTTAAATGGCCTAAGTTAAAGTTTCATACTCATTGTAAGAAATGAGTGAGTATATCTACAAGCAAAGAAATGTCTTTGGCTGCATACTACATCTATGCCTACTAAACAGTTCCCTATTTTATTTCCATTAAAGTGCCTGCATGTTAGAATCACCTGAGTAGCTTTGAAATATCTTTATGCCTAAGATTCAACCCAGACCAATTAAATCAGAATCTTGGGGGAGAGGGGTGAGGGGTGCAGGGAGTGATACCCATGTATCCATATTTTTGGAAGTTCCCTAAAGAATTTAAACATGGAGCCAACTTGTGAACCAATATTCTAGTCCTCCCTAGAAGGTCAATATTAGAAAACTTGATTCCCACAAATGCAGCAACATTTTTATATTGAATTATATTTCTTCTATATAAATCCCAAGTATTTTTTAGAAATAAACAATGTCTCAGAAGCATCTATATATATATATGCCCATCTATAAGACTTTTTACTATTGGAATCAGAATTTAAGATGCAGATATTTCCCTCTAGTTTCTTAGAGCTGCACTGTCCAGTGTAGTAGTTTCAGCCACAAGTGGCTAAATTTAAATTAAGTAGATAACAATTTATAATAGTTCCTTATACCTGCTAGCCGCATTTTTAAAATTGTTTTATAATATATTTTTATTGATTTCAGAGAGGAAGGGAGGAGGATAGAGAGAGAGAAACATCAATGATGAAAAAGAACCATTGGTCGGCTGCCTCCTGCATGCCCCACACTGGGGAGGGAGCACGTGACCCGGGCATATGCCCTGGCCAGGAATCGAATCGTGACCTTCTGGTTCATAGGTCAACACTCAACCATTGAGCAACACCAGCTGTATTTTAAGTGCTCAATAGCCACCTGTGGCTAGTAGCTACTGTATTGGATATCATTACAGAAAATTCTGTATTACCTCTAGATTTTAAAATTTGTATTCTAATTTCTCATCATTCACATATAAATTTATAATTTAAAATTATGTATTTTTGATAGTTGTTTTTTTTAAGGGGAAATACCACATTTTTGATGTTCACATTACCGTATTTGCCGGCGTATAAGAGACGACTGGGCGTATAAGACGACCCCCTAACATTTCCACTCAAAATACAGTTTGTTATATACTCGCCGTATAAGACTACCCCCTCTTCCGCACACCTTCCACACACCAAATAAAAGCTAAAACAATATCAGATTTGATTTTAACATTTTAATTTATATTCAAATGCTTATGACATGCAGGAAAACTGTCACAAGGCTGTATGTAATCAAACATATACATAAAACAGTGCAAGTTTATTACCGGTAAACATACCGGTAATTCACTAAAGAAAACACACTCTATAGACTGGTACCGTAGATGCTTCTCAGGAACACAGGCAAGCAGCCCACAACCTAGAGGGACTGTCAATGATAGAAGTAAGATAACAAATAG
>NW_006293533.1:461598-465926 GCF_000327345.1 Myotis davidii
GCAGCCCCTGCCCCTGTTGCTGGTGGAGGTGGACTTCTTGCCATGTCACAAGAAAAGGAATTTTCTGAGACACCCACAGGTGAATGAGTGATATTTATATGTGTGGAATTAAGCCCCTGGGTTTCCAAGGTCCTGTCTCCCTTCATCCCACCATGCCCCCCACTTGGAGGCATATTTTTCAGGGCCAAAAAATCGTCTTATACACCGGCAAATATGGTACCTCTTTCTTCAGTGTGTTGTACCTAGCTGTAAGGTTTTCCTTTTTAAAAACTTACCTGAGAGGAGAAATTTTAGTGTCTTTGTGTTTATTATTTATATCAGGATGCTCTGAATCTAACCAACAGTTTAAAATTGCCCTCGTGTATGCTATCAGTTTCTGGTCTGGAAAGAGAGAAAGTCATCATTTCAACTCAAGTGTTGGAAATTTGACTCAAGGTGTGTGTTTTTTTTGTTTTTAATCTGGTGAAGGTTCTTTTTACTTTTACAAATGGGGACTTTTAGTTCATCTCATATGATCCATTTTTCAACAGAAAATCATCTTACTAGTTTTAACGTGAACGTGCAGATGCACAAGAGACTTTGTTTTTTTCCCCCCATATGGGAAAGCATCCCCTTCAACACGAATGAGGTTTCTAAACAATTTGAGATGGTTGGAAACTAGAAGTATGTTTTGAATTTTAATGGTGTTTTAATGGTGTTAATTACTGGTACACAGTTTAGGAGAAACTGTACGGTGTAGTTTATCTCACCTGCAATGCCTCCTTAACACTTAAAAAAAATCAAAGTTTTCTCCAGTGATTTAGTGTGTTCTGAGTAGAAGTGGAAACCAGTTGTTTTAAGTTAAAAGTATTCTTTCTTTAGTTTTTCCCTTATTGGTAGATGCTACATTTCTTTTTACATAAACATATGCTTTCTTACCTACTCACATAAGACAGATTTGCATCTAGAATGTTGTGGGTTTTTTTTTTAAATGATGCCTGATGGAATGGTTTGTATACAATATCACTTTCATGTATTAATGTTTTCCCACTTGGTTCTAATGTCGTCCATCCCTGGATCAAAAATGAAATGTTTTTGTTGAATAACCTAAATTAAGGTTGATTGTATAACCCAAGAATGTGGTGAAAATATTCAAAATTGGTGGTTTTTGAAGAAACATATAATCTGGAAAATTTTTAAAAATAAGGGAATTCTTCAAAGAAATTTTAGTTTTCTAAGGACTGCTTAAATATCAGTTAAGCACTTTTTCTAGAAAAATGTAATTTTTAAAATAAACATTTAAACTATTAAGGGATGATTAGTTGTTTTAGGTCTTAGTGTAGTCAAATATCTCTTCTGGAAACTATAATTTAATTCAGTTTTTGAAGTGAAAAGAAATAATTAGTGTTTTGGTACAGGAATTTATCTTAATGTAAGGTTCTGAATAATAGATTCATTTCCTCTTTGTCTTTCATTTTCTTTTTTTTTTAAAATATATTTTATTGATTTTTTACAGAGAGGAAGGGAGAGAGATAGAGAGTTAGAAACATCGATGAGAGAGGAACATCGATTAGCTGCCTCCTGCACATCTCCCACTGGGGATGTGCCCGCAACCCAGGTACATGCCCTTGACCGGAATCGAACCTGGGACCTTTCAGTCCTCAAGCCGACGCTCTATCCACTGAGCCAAACCGGTTTCAGCTCATTTTCTTGATTTATGCTGAAATGTAGTTACATGGTATTATTTGAACATAATGTTGATTAATTTCATTCTTTATACAATCTGTTTTAATTTTATTCTGATGATAGCTTTTATGCTTAGTTTAAGGAATGAGCTTGAAACAATGATCCAGATGTAACACATCTCAATTTTCTATGTGCTATGTGAAAATTTACCAAGGCTAAAATGTATCCTTGTGGCTGCACTTGAAAGCTGGAATAGCTGTTTTGTTAAAAACAAACAAACAAAAAAAACCACCCAAAACCTAATAGTTAAAAAAATAATAAATATAATAGAAACTTTAGTCCAGGAATATTCAGTTGTCAAATCAAAACTAGATAAAACTGTATAGTAGATATATACCATTTGGTTGAGTTCAGTGTGAACTTTGAAATTCTGGCACTGCTTTGAGGTGTATGGAAATGAATTAAAAATAGGATGGTAATACCCAGCAATACTGTTACTTCACTTATCCTCCAATGTTTATAGTTTTATCATTCTTACCATTACAATAAAAAATCTAGAGTATATTGTTCTCTATTATTAAATTTAATGGGGATTTTCTTCAACTCTTAAATAAGAGAAAATATGTAATGATCATAATATATCACACCCACGTGTAACTGAAGACCAAACTGACCTGTTTTAATTTTTTTTTTAATCTGAATCTCTCTCAGTGTGTTGTTAGTACATGAAGATTTCTTAACTACAAAAAGATTTTAAGATGGTATTGACAAACTAAGATTTAATTGAAAAATGAATAATATTGTTCCCTCACCTCACGGGATACTAATGAATCATTTTTGGTGAGCCAAAAATGGCCTAAGTTAGAAGAAACATGTTGACTTTTTTAGTGCAGTAGTGATGAATCTGGTCTGATCTCTGCACATTCTGATGCCCAACTCCCTTTTTAATTGTTCTGTATTCTGTAAATATACAATGAATTCCCATTTTCTTATAGGCACTTTACTAGGCACTGGTGATTCCCAGAGAAGACAGATTTTCAAGACAGCAGATAAATGAGATAGTCTGTGGCTATATAGCTTTAATTAGCTGAGTTCATGCTAAGTAAATCAATGTATTGATAGGATATAGTGACACAACAACTGTGAAGAGAAAATTAAGTAACATGTAAACTTGTAAAACTTTATAAACATGTGGATAACTATCTAAATATATATGAATTGTTTTTTAAAATATGTTTTTATTGATTTCAGAGAGAAGGGAGAGGGAGAGAATGATAGAAACATCAATGATGAGAGAATCATTGATTGGCTGCCTCCTGCACACTCCCTACTGGGGATCAAGCCTGCAACCCAGGTCCATGCCCTGACCTGGAATGGAACGGTGACTTCCTGGTTTATGGGTTGACGTTCAGCCACTGAGCCACACCAGCCGGGCCGTACAAATTGTTTTTAGACGCAGCCGTGCATGGTGTTGAACACTCCTGTTTTATTTAGAGAGACAGTATAGCATGGCATTTAGAGACAAGACTCAGGATCCAAGCTGCCTGGGTTTTGATTCCCACTCAGATTTACCAACTCTCTGACCTTGTGCAAGTTTCTTAACCTCACTGTACTTTATTTAGTTTCTTTGTCTGCAAAATAAGGATAATAACCAGTCTTCTTTTTAAAAAATATATATTTTTGTTGATTTTTAGAGAGAGAGGAAGAGATAGGGAGAGGGGGAGAGAGAGAGAGAAACATGGATTTGTCATTTCACCCACTTATGCATTCATTGGTTGATCCTTGTATGTGCCCCAACCTAGACCAAACCTTGGTGCATCAGAACAACACTCTAACCAACTAAGCTTCGAAGCCAGGGCTAACCAGTCTTCTTTCATGAGATTGTTGTAAGGACCAAATGAGTTAATACATGTAAAACATTTACAGTAGTGCCTAGTGCATACCAAGTATCTTATAAATATTAGCTATTATTATTTTTTGGTATATATTTGATTTATTATTTTTTTTAACATACTGGGTAAAGGTAATATATGAACTTAAATGTGATTGTTTGTTGCAAAGTTATGGACCTACTCTGTTCCTTGGGCTGCATGTTTCTTCTACTTGTTACTTGGGCTTGTTGATATATGTAGTGTGTGCCTGATTTTCACACATTTAATTGAAAATAATGTCCTCTTCAAACTATTTATTTTAAGAATTGTACATCTCCTCTTTTGGGGTTACTTTTAGAGCATATGATATGTTGTTTTGAATATCTTTTCTAATGGCACACCTGTTCTTTGAGAGTATGTTTAATTCAATTAAATAATGTATTTATTCATATTTTAGAAAGGTGAGTAGTTAAGGAGTATAATTTGAATTAAAATGTAAAATCATTGCCTGGCCAGGTTGGTTCAGTGGTTGAGTGTTAGTTAACCTATGAACCAGGAGGTCACGTTTTGATTCCGGTCAGGGCACATGCTTGGTTGTGGGCTTGATCCCCAGTAGGTGGTGGGCAGAAGGCAGCCAATCAATGATTCTCTCTCATCAATGATGTTTCTATCTCTCTCCCTTCCTCTCTGAAATCAATGAAAAAATATATATTTAAAAATGAAAAGTGATTATAAAGTAAAAGGAGTGATTTTAAAAAGAACATGTTTATTGATTTCAGAGAGGAAGGGAGA
>NW_006293533.1:465961-471790 GCF_000327345.1 Myotis davidii
TAAATGATGAGAGAATCACCGAGGACATGGGTATGTATCCTCCCAAAGTGTCTATTTTGAAAGGTTACACTCCCGAACTTAAAAATTCTAGTATATTTAACTGTACTTGTTTACAGTGTCACAAAAACAGAGCTGTTATTTAATGTTTGTGAATCTTAGGTTTCTGTGCCTCTGGGAGTAAGTGTTGTGTATCATAACCTAAAATTCTATATAAAGTATTTGTGGCACATTTCCCAACCGATACTGTGTACACTTGAGAATCTTTGATATCTTAACATACCTTGTGAATCTCCAAGGTGATATCAAATATATCACTTTTCCGTTATTTGACAATTTAACGCAGAATTCATAGTACATCTTAACATATTTCATAATAGGAGCACTGCTTTGGGAAATGCTGCCTGAGACATTCGTCGTGTGTGCCCTATCCAAGACCACTGCAGTGATTTGTTCTGTTTCTTCCAGTTAGAAGTTACATTGGGTTGCTAACACAAGAGACCTAGCATAACAATGGACTAAAAGAAGGTAGAGATTTATTTTTCCTTCTAACATATGACATCCAGAGCTGACCAAGATATCTTTTATTGTTGTTCTTGGCCTCCTTAGTGCATGTCTTTCGTCCTCAGGATGGCCTCATGGTCACCAAATGGCTCCGAGCATCCTATTCAGAATGTCCTTCCAGGCAGACGACTATGGAAGAAATTGGGAAAATGGCAAAAAGGGTGTGCCTTCCGGCTGAGTCAGATCCTTCTAAAGGATGTTCTCGAGAGCCTTATCCAGTGACTTCTGTTTGTATTGGCCACCCCTACATTTAAGGGAAGCACTTCAGAAAGTGCTGATGGAGGAGGCAACATTATCTGCTTTTAAGTATCTGTTGGGTAGTGGTAAAGAATTGGAAGTTTTAGGAGCAAGGTAACGGTCAGAAATCATTGCTGTTGGTAAAGTAGAGGGAGAGTGATGAAGGCTTCCTGGCCTCATCAATTTGAAGTTGAGTAATTTGAAGCTGGGAATTGTAATTTTTTGCTGGGCACTTGGCTGTCTCAAAACTAATTAAAAAGGAGATATTAGGGATCCAATTATTTTCTCTCCAGACTTCTTAATATCTGATCTCCATTTGTTTCCAGGTTAGTGGAATTTGGTTAAAATATGCACAGATGAGCGGTTTGGTGTGACTGGTTTCCCCCTTGATATCTAGCGCATAAATGATGCCGATTAAAGTGGCTTTACCTAGAGCAGGGGTGGGGAATCTTTTTCTGTCAAGGGCCATTTAGATATTTATAACATCAATTTAAACATTAGCCTGCTATGTTTGGTCAAACATTTAATTAACTCACCCCTAATGCCTTGGGAGGATCAGACCAAATGACGGCCCGCGGGCCGGATGTTCCCCACCCCTGACCTAGAGGATGTTTAAGAGACTGGATTCACTTTCTGTGGAGACTGATTCATGACTATTAAGATTACTAGTATTTGGTACCTTTATACTTTTGCATGGTTTGATACTTAATTCCTTGAAATAATATGGCCCATTTATACAATTTAAAAAATCAGTATTCAACCTACCATTGAAACATTAAATTGAGCTATTGTTATTAACCTTTAACAAGAGAAAATTAATGTATTTATTTTCATTCTTAAATGTTAGCGTTTGTGAAAACTAAATCTAGGTAGTATCATGATTTGTTTATTTAAATTCAAACATAAATTAGGAATCTTAGTGTAGTAGAAAGAATACAGATTTTGAATTTAGGTAGTTTTTGGTTTGTCCTTTAGCTCTTTTAGCAATTGGAGTCATTTAATCTCTCTGTGTCTAACCTTTTTAAAAAAATTTTTTAATAACTTTTTTATTTTTGTTAATCCTCACCTGAGGATACTTTTCCCTTGATTTTTGGAAAGCGTGGAAGAGAGAGGGAGAGACACAGAGAGAAAAACATCCATGTGAGAGAGACACATCGATTGGTTGCCTTCCACAAAAGCCCCAACCAGGGCCGGGGATCAGGCCTGCAACCGAGGTATGTGCCCTTGACCGGAATCGAACCCGAGATCCTTCAATCCTCGGGCCAACGCTCTATCCACTGAGCCAAACTGGCTAGGGCTCTGCGTGTAATCTTTAAAATGGAAATGATAATACCTACCATACAGTTTTCTGAGCTTTATTCCTGAACTACTACACATATGCACAGCCCACTGATTCAGTTCATAAGAATTTTTTACCTTTCACTCCTTTCTTCAGCTGTGTATATTAGGGGAAATAGTAACCTAAGGAATTTGAATAATAATACTGAGACATAGGTATGGCTTATCTCTTTATCACCTAATGTATACTAACTTCTCTAGTATGTATTGTTTCGATTAGGTCATTGACTGCTTTAATTAGATTGTTATATATGTAATATCTTTTTAGACATGGTAGCTACATATAAACCACTTTAAGACTAAAATGATTGAAATTTTAAAGGAAAGAAAATGGGTAAATCTGCCATGTTCTCTTGAATATGGGAAAAAATATGGAAATTGGTAGAAAAATTACCCATAGGATTGTTTGACTATAATTGAAATAGTAACAATTAGAAATGTTTTACAAGTAATATAAGTTTATTTTTGTTTTGAATGTCTTGTTTTTTTGTCTAAACTAATTATATAGCTTACAGTCTTTGACATACTACTCAGTGTTCAGAGAAACACTAAAAGATAAAAGAAAAATGCTTTTTACAAAAAAATTTTAAAATCTAATTCAAAAAAAGATAAGAAATATAGGAAACCATTATATATTACAGTAAGTAAGACACTTTTAAGGGAGAGTAAAAGAAATGGGAAAGTGTATGTTTAAAAAGTGTGTTAGGAGAGTCTGTCAAGGAGTATGTGACCAATACTGCCAGATGCCACAGGGAGCAAAGAAAGCCGACTAAAAAGTAGAAGGTTCTGGCTGGGTAGCTCAGTTGCTTAGAGCATCGTCCTGATACACCAAGGTTGCAGGTTTGATCCTCCATCAGGGCACATACAAGAATCAGTCAATGAATGCATAAATCTTTCTCCCTTCCTCTCTCTCTAAAATCAATTTAAAAAGAAAGTAAAGTAGAAGTGACAGAACAGTGTGAACAGTTGAATGTTATTTACCATCAAAAGAACCATTTTACTACACTGACAAGGAGGAGAAAAGGAAGGACATTAAAATGGAGGGTGGAATTTGGTTGCAAAATAGATGACATTTTATGGGCCAGAGAAATTTTGTGTTTAAGATTAAAGATGGTGAAAGAACAGATTCTGTGAGATTAAGAGATTTAAAATGCCAGAAGGGAGAAAAAGAGTCATCAGCTTTTAAGAGGCTCTGTGTGGATGTGAAGGAATGAGCTCTAGGTAGATTTGCTAGCTTTAGTCATGAGGAAAGCAACATTTTTCTGTAAAATTAAAGGGTAGTCTACAAAGATCAATGTGGGCCTACTGATGAATAGAAATGAAAATAAAGTTTTGTAAGAGACTTTACATTTAATGCTGTGATCTTTAGAAAGTGATTATCTGCTTTTAAATATGATTTGGGTAGTGGTGAAGAATTGGATGTTTTAGGAGCGAGGTAAAGATCAGAAATCATCACTGTTGGGAAAGCAAAGGGAGATTGGTAAAGGATTTACAGGCCTTACCAGTTTAAAGTGGAATAATTAGAACAGCAATGGCCTAAATCGGGGGTGGGGAATCTTATTTTCTGTCAAGGGCCATTGTAAGTAAAGTATGATTATAACCATAGCTTTTGTTTTGCTTTCTTTTTATTAAAAACTTTCATTTTAAAAAAAGGTCAAAAAGAAACAAAAATGCCCAAAATGGTGATACACTGTCAAACCTTGGTTCTCTAACAATTAGGTTCTCTACCAAGTTGTTCAAAAGCATCTCTCAGGCAACAAACAAAGGAGAGAATACTTTTGTTGCTGGAGAAATCAATGATTGACACAATTTTAAAACATAAATAGGCCATCAAGGGTGCTAATGTTGCTAAGGGTGTGAAAGTGCTCACAAAACCACAATGACAGGCAATTTGAAGAGGTAGAAAAATTGTTTATTTGGAGACAAGGAAAGCAGTTAGCCTGTGGCAGCATTTTGGAGGCAATGATATGTGAGAAAGTGAAGATGCCGCATCCTGACCTCCTGAAAGACTCCCCTGGAACGAGTGCTGAAAGCGATTCCTTTAAGACTAGCAGGAGTGGTTCGATAAATTAGGAAAAGAAGTGTTTGTTCACAGATTAAACAGTACATTAGACATGTATTGTATACATGAAAGATGGGTCTGGAAAGGATTAATTAAATTTACATTATTTCTAATGGGAAAAAATGATTTGGTTTTCAAACAAATGGCTTTTCGAACAGCCTTCTGGAATGAATTAAGTTTGAGAACAGAGGTTCCACTGTGTAAGGGAAAACCAACTTGTTTTAGGAGTTAGTAGGCTTAGCTTGTGAAGAACTCATGACATATAGAATCTATTATGTTGAGTTGAGAAATAGATTATGATATTTTGCCTGAAGATTTAAAAAAATACGGAAGATAATGCATCAAATTATCTTAGCCAACACTTTAGACAACCTAGAACTTGTACTTGAGTCTAGGTTACTGTTTTACAAGTATGTTTCAGTAACAATAATGATAATACACACTCAAAATATACTGCGTTAAGCCCAGCCGGCATGGCTCAGTGGTTGAGTGTTGACCTATGAACCAGGTGGTCACGGTTCAATTTCCTGTCAGGGCACATGCCCGGGTTGTGGGCTCGATCTCCAGTGAGGGGCCTGCAGGAGGCAGTGAATCAATGATTCTCTCTCATCATTGATGTTTCTATCTTTCCCTTCCTCTCTGAAATCAATAAAGTATATTTAAATATATATAAATATATAAATATATTCAGTTTCCCAAAATAGCCTTAGAGTAGACTATTATCTCCATTTTTATAGATAAGGAAACTCAGGTAGGGTTGGACTAATTTGCCCAAATAATATACATAGTTAAGTGGGAGAGCCAACATTTTTAATCTAGTTATGCTATCTGGCCCCAAAGCCAGTGTATTTGATCACTACATACTATATATTTTAATTGTGAAAATCATGTATAACTTAGTTCAGGGTTAGAAGTAATGATCGTATGAATTTGTGGTAATTCAGAATAGTTATGATCAAACTCTGCATTGCATTCTTAGTGCATTAAAAAAAAAGTCCTTTGGTTTGTTTGACAGCTGTTATTTACAGAACCTCAAACTGTTGGTAACTGCTAACAAAGTTCCTTTTCTTCTCCTTTGAATCAGTTCTTTCAGCAGACTTAGATGCTTTGTATGTGTCTGATAGAAGAACTACAAAAGCCCTAAATTTTAGTTTATTATATGGTTTTAAAATTCATTTGCACTATAATTGGTTGACATTTGCTTTTATTTGGAGAAGTGGAATTTGTATCCTACAGCTCTTTGAGGCATAAAATTAAATTCACTATTAACCCTTTTTCTTAACTGTTTTCAGTTCCTTTTGTTTTCTTTCATTTAAGAGTTGTAGTCTCATGCAAATAGTTTGGATGATCATGCAGTTCTCTTATTAAGTAAACAGTTTTATTGCTCTCAGAAGGGGATGAGTTGTGCAGACTTTAATTATTGTAGTAGGTAAAGTTTGTTTTCTTATTTTTAAGTATCTTATTTATATACTAGAGGCCCGGTGCACAAAAATTTGTGCACTCGGGGGGGAGGGGGGGTCCCTCAGCCCGGCCTGTGCCCTCTCACAGTCTGGGACCCCTCAGGAGATAATGACCTGCTGGCTTAGGCCTGCTCCCGGGTGGCAGAGGGCAGGCCCAATCCCTAGGTGCAG
>NW_006293533.1:472573-477396 GCF_000327345.1 Myotis davidii
GGTGACTGAAGCTCCCAACCACTCCTTTTTTTCTTTTTTCTTTTTAATTCTGGGCCAGCTTTAGCTCTGAGGCTTGGCTCCAGCTCTAAAGCCTCTGCTGCTGAAAGCAGGTGTCTGGTTTGTTTGGGTTCTATAATGGAAACACTGTTTCATCTCCAGCTCTGAGATACTGGCTGGCTGAAAGCAGGTTTCTGGAGTTTGTTTAGATTCTATATTTGTAACAATGTTTCAAACTGCCCGCTCAGAGGCCTGCAGCCGCAGGCGGGGAACGGGGAACGTTGGAGTCCTCCGTCACTAAAGCAAGGAAGCCTCATGTTAGTTTCAAGCTGCCTGGCTTCCAGCCGCCATCTTGGCTGACAGTTAATTTGCATATCTCACTGATTAGCCAAGGTCGTACGCCAATTACCATGTTTCTCTTTTATTAGTGTAGATTCTTTTAGAATAGGTAAATTGTGTATTGTACAACATTAGAAAGATTGGCAAGTAAGTCATCATCTTTCTATTCCTACTTCCAGACTCCCTCCCTGGGGTGCTCTCTTCAGTAATAATACCAAAGCGGGTAGGAAACATTAAGGAATAATGTGCCAAACTGAGTGAAACTTTACATGTCCCCTATTATTATGCAATAAAGTTCTTTGCTTTTCAAAAAAACTTACACAAAGTCTTTTTTAAAAAATATATATTTTTATTGATTTCAGAGAGGAAGGGAGAGGAAGAGAGAGATAGAAACATCAATGATGAGAGAGAATCATTGATTGGTTGCCTCCTGCACACCCCACACTGGGGATCTAACCCACAACCTGGGCATGTGCCCTGACTGGGAATTGAATCGGGGCCCTCCTGGTCCATAGGTCGACACTCAACCACTGAGCCACACCAGCCGGGCTAATCAAAATCATCCTATCTAATAAAAGACAAAAATGGTAATTGGCGTATGACCGATACCCTTTTCATTGGCTAATCAGCGAGAATGCAAATTAACTGGCAGCCAAGATGGCGGCAGGCAGCCAGGCAGCTGATGCGAACAGGGAGGCTTGCTTGCTTCAGTGACGGAGGACTACACCGTCCCCTCCCTGCCACTCCGGCCTCTGAGCTCCTGAAGCAACAGCTCCAAAAGATACAATGTTTCAATTATAGAGCTAAAAGATGGTGGTTAATTTGCATACACCAGTTGCGAGGGAAGACTGAGGACAAAATGGAGGCCGAGCGGTACAGACGGAGCCAAGGCTGCGGAGGTGGGAGGCGGGAGGTGGGAGGGAAAGCCCAGTCACAGTCGCTGCGAGCTGGAGGGGCAGCAGCTGGGAGGGGAAGGGGCAGCTCCTGGGAGCGGGAGAGGAAACCCGCCAAACCGCCTGGGAGCGGGAGGGGAAACCCGCCAAACCGCCTGGGAGCGGGAGGGGAAACCCGCCAAACCGCCTGGGAGCGGGAGGGGAAACCCGCCAAACCGCCTGGGAGCGGGAGGGGAAACCCGCCAAACCGCCTGGGAGCGGGAGGGGAAACCCGCCAAACCGCCTGGGAGCGGGAGGGGAAACCCGCCAAACCGCCTGGGAGCGGGAGGGGAAACCCGCCAAACCGCCTGGGAGCGGGAGGGGAAACCCGCCAAACCGCCTGGGAGCGGGAGGGGAAACCCGCCAAACCGCCTGGGAGCGGGAGGGGAAACCCGCCAAACCGCCTGGGAGCGGGAGGGGAAACCCGCCAAACCGCCTGGGAGCGGGAGGGGAAACCCGCCAAACCGCCTGGGAGCGGGAGGGGAAACCCGCCAAACCGCCTGGGAGCGGGAGGGGAAACCCGCCAAACCGCCTGGGAGCGGGAGGGGAAACCCGCCAAACCGCCTGGGAGCGGGAGGGGAAACCCGCCAAACCGCCTGGGAGCGGGAGGGGAAACCCGCCAAACCGCCTGGGAGCGGGAGGGGAAACCCAGCAGGAGGGGAAACCCGCCACAGCGCCTGGGAGTGGGAGGGGAAACCCCGGCTCGGAGTGAGAGCAAAGCCTTCCTCAGCTGGTTTCGCTCCCCTCTCTGCTTGGCTCCAGCCACTGGTAGCCCTATTCTTGCAGGAATCTTCCTGCAACGGGCCTCTAGTTTTTATATAAAAAAATACATCTTCATGTTTCTGATTTTATCCCCCCCCCCCATCAATTTACCTCATTAGACATTTCTCACACTTTTGACTTGTTAATCTTCATTCTTTTATGAGAAGTCAAAAATCTATTAGTAATAAAAGCAAACATGGATGTCTTATACTGTTTTGTTTGCTAGTTGAAATTCTATTTTAACTGAAGTTGATAAATATTGGGTTTAGGTGAAGTTGGATCACTTTACAGTTGTAAGGGGTACTTAGCTCTATTTCAATTTTTCTATTTTATAGAGCACTGGGGTGCAAAGAAACCTCAACATATAGAAAGTTTTGGTGTATAGCATTTGTTCTTCTAATTTTCTTGGCTTAATTATATACATTGAAGAATAAATACAGAGTTACTCTTATTGTGTACCTAAAGTTCAGATTTTTTTCCCTGCACTGGGAGGAAAAGTGTGCCGGAGAATAATTTTCTAATGACATTGTTGTAGCTCTTTCTAATTATGCTTCCTTTTATGTGTATCTTTTTAAATGTATGGGAAAGGTAGGGTACATTGTAGTTTCCTAAGGGAGTTATATCTAATTTACATATTATTTTGTTTAAAAGAAGCATTTTGAGACACTTCCAGACCCATAGGAATCTGTAGTTAAAAAATGTGCCCCAGATACAGCTTTCCTACAAATAGTAGAAAATAAGTACCCTGTTCAATGTATCTTTCTAGAAATCTTATCTTCCCTTTAAAAGTTAATATATATTTTGGCCACGGTTTTATACATTTGTTCTGTAAGTTGGGATAATTTATATATACCCTTGATCAGGTGTCACTAGTCTAAAAATACCTATAGGGGAAGAAGGGCCAGGGATAGTTGAGGAGGGAAGAAAACAATAATGAATGATAGACTGTATAGTTAACTAAAGGGCTCAGACTCTGCTATCCACTTTGAGCAGTTATATCTCCTTTTTCTTCAAAAATTTTAAATGAAATCTCTCCCATTTGTGAAATCAAATCTATAAATATTAGTTACTAATTCACACTTTTGTAAAATAATGGTGTGAGCCATCACTTTATAGGCCAAATACAACATGACTGCAGACCAAAATAAAGCCCGTGGGCCACTGGTATGCAACCTATGCCCTAGATTATCTTCACTACCTTACACTTGTATGAGCTTGCCAAATTCTGTTTTGACATTTATTAAAGGATAATAATAATGATAATGCTTCTAGCTGTCTGCTTTGATTAATACTTAGCATATTAGTTAAGTAAACATTGAATTTTTGCGTAGGAATAAAGAACAAACGTATAGAGACAGTGTCATATGTCTTGGCTTCCATGAGTTTGATTCTCAGTCCCTTTCTTTCTCAAGATCTGCCATCCTTCTTTTCCTGTCTCCATATTTCAGTATCTCCCTGCTCCTCCCATGAATGTTCTTTTCATTTGTAAGAATTATAAAAGAGAAATTCCTTATAGAAATTCTATAGAATGAAAATCACTTTGTGACTTACTAAGCTGCACAAACTTTAAGACATTTTCCTCCATCACATTAAAATTCCTTAGTCTTAATACCATTTTTTTTCAAATGTGCTTTTTAAACAGAAAAACGACTGCCTTTAAGACTATTAGTGAAAAGACCCACACAGAAACAATCTAAAGGGGCAGCCTCACGGCCATGGAAGATTTAACCCCAATCCATCAGGGATGATTGAATGAGATGCCATTTACAGTGATTCGGTACAGAAAAAAATAAATCAAGTAAGCTAGCAAAACTGCTTCTAGCCATGTTGAAGTAATAGACACAATACTTACTGTCCTGCCCACAACAACTAAAAAATGGATAAAACATGTGAAACAACACTTTTCAAGATCTTGAAGATCAGGCAGTGAAAGACAGTGATATCCCTGAGAGATGGAAACAAAGTGAGCCTTATGATTGATTACCCAGCTTACTAAATGGAAGAGACTTTCTAGACTGTGGTACATGCAAGGTGTGGGAAGCAAGGTGAAGAATTGTAGACTTTCTGAATTTAGGATATGTTACTTAACTCTAAGGAGACACAGGCAGCTAGAGTTAACAGGACAGAGTACTGGAAAGGTAAGAACTACGCAGAAAGAGAAACCTGGAGATCCGTAGAGGTCCCCTTTGAGTATTCAGTAGCACTTACACGTGAGGAAACTTCTTGAGCTGGATTAGAGGGAACAGTACTTGTGTATGCAGGGTCAGGAATAGTGACTGTTTCCACAAACCACACTGGAAAACCTCAAGGTTCATGAGGTACTAGGTAGAGTACACAGAAGAATTTTCCCCCAATTGTGAGAAATAGTTCTGAGCATTGTTCTGGACCAGTTTAACAAATTATAAAAGCTAGATCCCAAAGGGTCAGATTTCCAAGTTTTAAAATAATTTTTCATCCACAAGCAAAACTTAACAATACTTATAAACATATAGACATAAGCATCCAGCCCTGGCTGGTGTGGCTTGGTTGGTTGGAGCATCATGCTGTATACCAAAGGATCTCAGGTTTGATACCTAGTCAGGGCACATAAGGGAGGCAACCGATCGATGTTTCTCACATTGATGTTTCTCTCCCTTCTCTCTCTAAAATCAATAATAATAATAAAAATCATATCCTCAGGTGAGGATTAAACATAAGCATCCAACAAGATGAAATTCACAATATATGGCATCCAATAAAAAATTTCCAGGTATGCAAAGAAGCAGGGAAATATATAATGATAAATGAATCAAA
>NW_006293533.1:477513-486665 GCF_000327345.1 Myotis davidii
TTGCCCAAAGCAATACAAGGGCAAAAGACTTGAATAGAATAAACAAGTTGTCAAGAAGAAACTCAAGCCTTTCCGGTGTGGCTCCATGGTTGTGCATCAACCCAGAAGCCAAGAAGTTGCTGTTTCGATTCCTGGTCAGGGTACCTGATGGGGGCTAGAGCCGGTCCCCAGTGGGGTTGCACAAGAGACAGCCAATGATTGATTTTTCTCTCTCATCAAAGTTTCTAATTCTCTATCTCTCTCCCTTCCTCTCTGTAAAAAATCAATAAAATACATTTTTAAAAAAATTATTTATTGTTGAAAGTTTTACACATGTCTCCTTTTCCCCCGTTGACCTCTCCCTGCCCGCTCCTGCCCCCCAGCACATGACCCCACCCGTATTGTCTGTGTCCATTGGTCATGCTCAGATGCATGGATACAAGTCCTCTGGTTGATCTCTTACCCCCCTTTCTCCGCTGCCTTCTCTCTGAGGTTTGATGGTCTGTTCGATGCTTCTATGTCTCTGGATCTATTTTTGTTCATCAATTTATATTGTTCACTATATTCCACAAATGAGTGAGATCATGTGATATTTCTCTTTCGCCAACTGGCTTATTTCACTTAGCATAATGTTCTCCAGGTCCATCCATGCTGTGGAAAATGGTAAGAGTTCTTTCTTTTTTACAGCAGCATAGTTTTCAATTGTGTAGATGTACCACAGTTTTTCAATCTATTCCTCTGCTGATGGGCACTTAGGCTGTTTACAAATCTTAGCAATTATAAATTGGGCTGGTGTTTCTGATTTCTTGGGCTATATTCTTAGAAGTGGAATTACTGGGTCAAATGGGAGTTCAATTTTTAATCTTTTGAGGAAACTCCATACTGTTTTTTCAGACTGGCTACACCAGTCTGCATTCCCACCAGCAGGGGACGAGGGTTCCTTTTTCTCCACATCCTTGCCAGCACTTGTTTGTTGATTTGTTGATGATAGCTGTTCTGACAGGTGTGAGATGGTACCTCATTGTCATTTTGATTTGCATTACTTGGATGATTACTGACTTGGAGCATGTTTTCACATGTCTCTTGGCCTTTTGTATGTCCACTTTCAAAAAGTGTCTATTTAGGTCTTTTGCCCATTTTTCGATTGGATTATCTTCCTTTTGTTAAGTTGTATGAGTTCCCTATAAATTATGGAGATTAAACCCTTATCGGTAATATTGGCAAATATGTTCTCCCATGCAGTGGGCTCTCTTGTTGTTTTGTTGATGGTCTCTTTTGCTGTGCAGAAGGTTTTTATTTTGATGTAGTCCTGTTTGTTTATTTTCTCCTTAGTTTCCATTGTCCTAGGAGCTGTATCAATAAAGATACTGCTATGACATATGTCTGATATTTTGCTGCCTATGGATTCTTCTAATATTTTTTAAGGTTTCCTGTCTTACATTTAAGTTTTTTCTCCATTTTGAGTTTATTTTTGTGTATGGTGTAAGTTGGTGGTCTAGTTTAATTTTTTTGCTTATATCTGTTCAGTTTTCCCAAACCATTTATTGAAGAGATTATAACCCTGTTTTTATTCCATTGTATGTTCTTGCCTCCTTTATCATATATTAATTGAGCATAATGGTTTGGGTCTATTTCTGGGTTCTCTGTTCTGTTCCATTGGTCTATATGTCTGTTTTTGTGCCAGTACCAGGCAGTTTTGAGAACAGTGACTTTGTAATATAGCTTGATATCTGGTACTGTAATTCCCCCAACTTTGGTCTTTCTCAGGATTGCTGTGGCTATTCTGAGTAACTGTGATATTTTTTTAATTAAAAATTTACATAGATGTGTGAGCCAATGGGTCCAGGTCTCCTTTTCTAGCTTAACATAGCTCAGAATGTGCCTTCTGCAGTTATGAAATGTAGCAAAACATATTCTCATCTGTCCCAGGGAGGTGATGAACCCTCTCTTCAGGGAGCTAGCCCCTGCATCACCTCAGCCAGGTCTCTCACTAATTGGTTAGACTATAGACCTAACTGATTTAATAACTTTTCTCTTTCATTTTTAATAACAGTTGTAACATTTTATGATTTTACTTACAAGATCAGCCAGCTGGAAATAGAAGGTTAAGTTTTGGTAATCTGACTTGTAGTATTACTACTAATGTTGAAATCACATAGGTAAAGATTGGTACCTTTTAATTATTGTGTTTCTGTTTTCTTCTTTACAATAAACTTTTTTTTTTTTGAAAATGATTGACTTTAAATAACAACAACACTGTAGAATGGGAGCTATAATACATGTAAAAGTAAAATGGATAGCAATGGCATTAAGGTTGGGAGGGGAGAAATGGAAGAATACAATGATAGCTAAAAGCCAACAAAGGAGATAAAATGGAATCATAAGAATTACTGTTATTCCAAAGGTAGAAAAAGAATAAAAGGAAAAAGTCAGTAGGGACAAATAAAAAATAGCAAAATGATAAACCCAACTATATCAATAATCACTTTTAATGTGAATAGCTTAAACATCCCAATGAAATGGCAGAACTTGTCAGATTAGATTAAAAATATCAAAACTCGAGTATGTGCAATCTTAGTTAAAAGCAAAAGGATGGAAACGACATATTATGTTAACACTAATTATTTTTTAACTGTCTGTGTTAATATCAGACAAAGCAGATCTCAGGCCAAAGAATATTACCAGGACGAAAAAAATATTTCAGTATGGCAACAGGGTCAGTTCACCAAGAGGATGTAATAATTCTAAATATTTGTTCCCCTATAACAGAGCTTCAAAATGTACAATGAAATAAATGACTGTAAGGAGAAATTTTAAAATTCACAAATGTAGTTGGAGATTTCAATATGTCTCTAAATAGTTGGCAGGAGAAGTAGAAAAACAATGTCATAAAAGACTTGAACAACACAATCAACTGACTTGATCTAACATTTATAGAACACTCCACCCAACAACAGCAGAATGCACTTTCTTTCCTAGTGCACTCAGAATATGTACCAAGATAGTTCATATTCTGAGCCATAAAACAAGTTTTAATGCATTTAAATTTATTCAAGTCATTCGAAGCATCTCTGGGAAATCCTCAAATATTTGAAAACTAAATACATGGCCTAAAGAGGAAATGAGAAAGTATATAGTTTGGGATACAAATGACAACATAATATAGCAATGTGCGGGATGCAAGTTCCTAAAGCAAGACGTAGGGTAAATCTTATAACACCAAATGTCTCAAACCAATGACTTCAGTTTTTAACTAGAAAAAGAACAAAGCAGAAAGTAGTAGAATGGATAGAATGAAGATCAGAGGACAGCCCTGGTTGGTGTGGCTCAGTTGGTAGAGTGTCGTCCCGTGCATGGAAAGGTTGCCATTCAATTCCTGGTCAGTGCACATGCTCAGGTTGCAGGCTCAGTGCCCAGTTGGGGGTGTGCAGAAGGCAGCCGATCGATGTTTCTCTCTCACTCCCTCTCCCTTCTGCTTTCTCTAAAAATAAATTTAAAAAATCTTAATAAAAATAGATTAGAGGACAAATCAAATAGAAAACAACAACAACAAAACAAAGAAAATTAATGAAACCAAAAGTTGATTCTTTGAGAGGAGCAATTAAATGTATAAACCTCTAGCAAGACTGATCAGGAAAAAGAGAAGACACAAAATACCAATATCAGGAGTGAGAAAGATGACATCACTGCAGATTCTGGATTTATAAAAAGAATAATAAAGGACTATTAGAAATGATTTTATTTTTTAAAATATATTTTTATTGATTTCAGAGAGGAAGGAAGGTGAGTAGAGATAGAAACATCAATGATGAGAGAGAATCATTGATTGCCTGCCTCCTGCACACTATTGGGGATCGAGCCCAAAACCCAAGCATGTGCCCTGATCTCCAGTAGGGGGCGTGAAGGAGGCAGCCAATCAATGATTCTCTCATCATTGATGTTTCTCTCTCTCTCTCCCTCTCCCTACCTCTCTGAAATTGAAGTACTGGATTTTGAAGCAAGGCTACCTTAAGACTGGAAATAGATTTAGGAATAATCTACCCTAAGATGATTAGGTTAAGTCTTGGTGGCAGATGAATTCTCTTATAGAAACTGTATATAAGAGAACACTAGCTTTATGAGAACGGATGAAGTTTGTGTAACTAAAAATTAATTTTGACTTGAATTACATTGGTTAAAATTAAAGCAGATGATGTGATGTAATCAGAAATTCATAATCAAAAAAATGTTTTTATTGATTTTAGAAAGAGAGGAAGGGAGAGAGAGAGAGAGAGAGACATCGATTGGCTGCCTCCTACATGCTCCATACTGGGGATTGAATCTTCAACCTGGGCATATGTCCTGACCAAAAATGGAACCAATGACCTCTTGGTGCATGGGTCAATGCTCAACCACTGAGCCACACTGGCTGGGCAGAAATTCATAATTTTGACCATTGAATTATAAAGGTATACATTATTCCATTTTTTCTAATCTGTAATCTATACTAATAAAAGCCTAGGTGGCCCTTGCACCCTCACATCATCACAAGATGGCCACCCCCATGTCTTCATAAGATGGCCACCACGGGAGGGCAGTTGGGGGTGACCATGCTGGCAGGGGAGGGCAATTGGGGGGGACCAGGCCTGCAGGGGAGGGCAGTTGGGGGCAATCAGGCCTCAGCAGGGGAGCAGTTAGGCATCAATCTGGCCAGCAGGGGAGCGGTTAGGGGCATTCAGGCAGGCAGGCAGAAAAACCTAAGCGACTGTTACGGTAGAACGACCAGAATGACTGGTCGCTATGATGAGCACTGACCATGCAGCAGCTAACCCCTGGTGGTCATGGCGCCACTCAGCCAGAAGTGAGGCTCACGGCTGGTGAGTGCAGCAGCAGTGGTGGGAGTCTCTCCCGCTTCTGCGGCAGCACTAAGGAACAGCGAGCCGAGCAGTAAGGAGCAGCGAGCAGGCAAGGCGGTAAGGAGTGAGGGCTCCTGGACTGTGAGAGGGCACAGGCCAGGCTGAGGGACCCCCCTCCATAGTGTACAAATTTCGTGCACCAGCCTCTAGTACATTAATATTAATATGAATAAATATCCAAAGTCATTTTGTCATTATCTGTATATAAGCCAGAATTCCTTTATCTTCTCATGTGAAAGGGCTCCAGAACTTTTACATATTCGTCATTCTTATTTATGACAGTTGAACGGAGTGCTGTGTAATTAATTAAAATGAAAATTGTAGGTATGATAACTATACCTTGAGAAACACATCTTTATAGAGTTATTTGGATTGCCACAAAATAAGGGAGTAGCCCAAACCACATGGTTTGAGATTGTTTATTAGTTCTTGTAAGTTGTCATTATTCAAATTAGAAGCAATAATCTATAATTTAATTATCACGGTGAAATAATATGACAATGGTATAATGAACAGTATTCAATATTAATATCTCTTGTGTAACTGCTTAGATATAAAATTAGATATTTAAAAAATTGAATTGTAATAAAATATTTCAAAATGCAAGTTGGTAACACCAAAGTCATTTTTAGAATAGAGTAGGTTGAGTAGAAATTTTGACTGTCTCCAAATATTAAGTTGAAGCTATTCTTGCAATTACTGGAGTATGTCTAGACTTACTGTGCTTCATCTATCACTTGTGAAATTATTTGGGTTTACTGTTCTTATTTGTTTTCTGTGGAATCAGAGTTGATTTTATTCCACATTAATATGAAGGACACCTACACTTTATTTTACCACAATACAAATTTACTCAAAACATTTTAGATTTTGTAGATTTATAAGGAAGAACAAGAGGAGAAGACAGACACCACTTTAACCTTCAATAGTCAACTTCAAGTTTTGCCAAGTAGATAGTGTTTATTGCCTTCTGCCTTCTAATATCTACAGTAGCTAGCTTCTTGTGTATCAGTTACATCATGACTTCAGAAATATTGCCTGATCTTGGGAATACTAAATAGTGGAAAATCAGAAAAGTAGCAGGAAACTCTTTAATAGGCTGTCACTACTTGTCTTACATATGTTAGTTACTTTGGTGTGCAGTGAGTTTTGGTCAACCTTTCTGGACCATCTAACCTGACATCCCAAACAGAATATGATGAAAGGCACCTCAATGCAAATTGTTCTGTTGATTAAAAGGTAAAATGATAGGTTTGTAAAAAGCTTGAGGTCTAGAAAGACAATGATTAACTTACCCATTATGTTTCCAATCTTACAATTTCATTTTTAATAGTCTGAAAGCATTTTCCAGGAAACCTAAGAGTAGAAGTATAAGAGGATTTACTTTGTTATATTTTCTTCAAAATCTATACTCTATTTATATTTGATTTCTATTGCTAGATAACAAGTTATCACAATGTTAGTAGCTTAAAATCACATAAATTTATTAACTTTTATTTCCCGTGGGTCAGATGTCCAGGGACGTGTTTACGGGATCCTCGGGTTAGGGTTGTAGTAGGCAGAAATCAAGGTCTTTGCCAGAGCAAAAATCTCATCTGAGCCTTACAGTCTACTGGTTATTGGCAGGATTTAGTTCCTTGCAGCCATAGGTCTGAAGTTCCCATTTTCTTGCTGGCTGTCAGCTTGGGTATGCTCTCAGCTCATCAATGCTATTACGTCAGTGATTTTCTAAAAATATATTTTTATTGATTTCAGGGAGTATAGGAGAAAGAGAGAGAGAGAGAGAGAGAAAGAGAGAGAGAGAGAAATATCAATGATGAGAGAAAATTGATTGGCTGCCACCTACATGCCCCCTACTGAGGATTGAGCCTACAACCTGGGCATATGCCCTGACCAGGAATTGAACCTTGACCTCCTGGTTCATAGGTCAAGCCACATCAGCCACATCAACCAGGCTGGGTCGGTGATTTTGAATCTCTCCAGTCAGCTGCAAAAGTCTTCTATAACATAACCTAATCAAGTGAGTGACTATTCCTTGATATTTATAGGTTCTACACACACACAGGGCTGTTATACTACCAAGCAGGAATCTTGGGGGCCATCCCAGAATTTTGCCTACCACAATAATTGGCCATCAGTTATTCACACACCCCATTCACATAAACAAAATATTCCTACAGTTTTCAGCGTTCTCATCCCATTAAAGCATCAGCTCAAAGTCCAAAATCTTACCTAAGTCATCTAAATTAGGTTTGTTTCATCTATCTGTGAATCTGTAAAACTAAAGGAGCTGTCCCAGTATCCCAACATGAAATGGTGGCATAGGCATGGGATAACTGTTTAAGACATCTGGTTCAAAAGGGGGAAGGGAAAATTTGAAAATAAAAAGTGGAGTCATGCCCAGTTGGTGTGACTCGGGTTGAGCATCGACCCAGGAACCAAGAGGTCACTGGTTCGATTCCCGTCAGGTTGCGGGGTTGGGGGCGCAGGAGGCAGCCTATCATTGATGTTTCTCTCATTGATGTTTCTATCTATCTATCCCTCTCCCTTCCGCGCGCGCGCTCTCTCTCTCTCAAAAAAAAAAAACACACAAAAAAAACAACAAAAAACAAAAGAGTCACCGGTCCATTTTGAAATCCAGGTTGTCGGACTCCAGCTGGAGTTTTTAATTAGAAATAATCCTTCATAACTCTCGACTCTGCCATCTGAGTCTTGGTTCTGCCTCTTGAACCCTTTTTCCTTTTTCAAGGAAGGTGGCAAATGTTTGGTGATGAATAGTTTTATCAGCTTTCTTCTTGCCAGAAGAATTTGGGAGAGTTAAACAGCCTCTTTTATATTCTTTCTGTTTACTTTTCGCATAAGTTGGAAATGTTTATTCTGAAACAATTTCCTCAAGAACTCTGGGTTTTGCAGGGATTCACTGCCTTAGTCAAAAGCTACACCTACAGATTTTTTCAAGATAATACTTTTTCTGGTTCCTTTGTCTTTAACAGGTCTCTCCTCAATTTACCCCTCTCCCCTTGCATTTCACTATAAGAAGCAAGAGGAAACCAGGTTTCACCTTTAACACTTCACTTGGAAATCTCCTTAGCTATATATCCGGCTTTGTCACTGCCAACTTCTGTTTTCCATGCCACCATGCATTCAGCCACTATATAGCAAAGATTTCCCTTCACATTCTTTTTCTTTTTAAATATATTTTTATTGATTTCAGAGAAGAAGGGAGAGAGAGAGAGAGCTAGAAACATAAAAATAAAAAAAAAGTCAATGATGAGAGAGAATCATTGATGGACTGCCTCCTGCACAGCACCTACTAGAGACCAAGCCCACAACTCGGACCTGGAACCCTTCAATCTACAGGCCAACACTCTATCCATTGAGTCAAACCGGCTAGGACTCTCCCTTCACTTTCTAATGACGTCCCTCACTTCCTCTCAGCCCTCACCAGCTGTGTGTGTCTCTATTGTGCTTTTTAAAACTTTTTCCAGCTTTTGCTTTCTATCTTTCCAAAGCCATTCTCACATTTTAAGTTATTGTTACAGTAGCATTCCACTTTCAGTTACCAAAATCTGTACTAGTTTTTGATGCTGTGTGACAAATTACCACAAATTTACTGGTTTAAAGCAACAAAAATTTATTATCTCACACTTCTTTTTCTTTTCTTTTCTTTTCTTTTTAAAATCCTAATTGTTGAGATTTTTGCAGAGGACCATCTTTTTTCTCCCCATTGCCTCCCTCCACCCAGGTCCCACCTCACCCTAGGCCTTTGCCACCCTATTGTCCATGTCCATGGGTAATGCATACATGCATATAAGATCTTTGTTTAATCTCTTCCCGCACCCCACCTCCCTTCACCTGAGAATCGTTAGTCTGTTCCATTTCCATGCCTCTGATTCTATTTTATTCATCAGTTTATTCTGTTCATTAGATTTCTTATTTTGATTTTTAGATTGAATTGTTGATAGATATGTATTTGTTGCCATTTTGTTGTTCATATTTTTTTAATCTTTTTCATTTTATTCTTCCTCTTCTTAAAGAATACACATCAACATTTCATATAATACTGGTTGGGTGGCGATGAACTCCTTTAGCTTTTTCTTGTCTGTGAAGCTCTTTATCTGACCTTCAATTCTAAATGATAGCTTTGCTGAGTAGAGTAATCTTGGTTGTAGGTTCTTGCTATTCCATCACCTTGAATATTTCTTGCCACTCTTTTCTGGCCTGCATAGTTTCTGTTGAGAAATCCGCTGACAGTTGTATGGGTGTTCCCTTATAGGT
>NW_006293533.1:487207-488108 GCF_000327345.1 Myotis davidii
TCTCTGATTTTCTCTTGAGTAACCTTATAACCATTGTTTTGAACTCCATATCCAGTAGTTTGCTTTCTTTTATTTCTTTCATTTGTGACATGTTTCTTTGTCTTCACATTTTGGCTGCTTCCCTGTGTTTGTTTCTATGTATTGAGTAGAGCTTCTATGTCCCCTTGAGTTGATAGAGTGGCCTTGTGTATTATCCTATAGGGCCCAGTGGCTTAGCCTCCCCAGTCACCTGAGATGGACACTCTAGGGGCACCCCTTTGTGGGCTGTGTGCACAGTCTTATTGTAGTTGAGATTTTATTGCTATTGGTGTCACTGGAAGGAATTGACCTATAGGCCAATGGGCTGTGAGGAACAGCTGTGACTACAGTGGGAGAGCTGCTGTGCAGGAGATAACCTTATTGAGCAGGACTTGCTTCAGTGGGGCTTTGGTTCTCAAGGCATGTGCCCCTTGAGTGTGTCACTTATGGATGTATAGAGTTGTAATCTAATATGGTCTGACACTGACCACTGGGTATACTGGCTCTTGGGTCTCCAGGGAGGTGCAAAGTCAGCCACTGCCTGGGGTCAACCAGCAGGAACTACAGAGAGATCTGCAGATTCCTCCTCTTTGTATTGGATTTGGAAGTGCCCAGATGAGGCCCAGCTGTGAAGAAAGACAGGCTGGTGTTGGTGCTGGGTCTTGGGACTTTTTTTTTGATAGGTTTGGGGCTCCCTGACCCAGCTGAAGCTTGTCTGAGAGTTTTGAGCAAGGACAAGCCATTCATATGCAAAAGCTGCTGCACACAGGTCGGGTGGGGTTGTAAATTGGATGAGGCAGGGTCTCAGGGAATCACAAGGGCAGAACAAACAGAAATGGGTGCCAGTCAGCCCTGCAACCAGGGAGGTTCCAGCATAAGAACC
>NW_006293533.1:489335-501533 GCF_000327345.1 Myotis davidii
TACACACGGTTGCCGGACCAGCCCCTTCTGCGCTTCCGTACCTCCTACCAGTCTCTGTGTGCTTTCTTCTTTACTTCTCTAGTTGTGGGACTTCCATTCAGCCAGCTTTCTGGTGGTTCTGGATGATGGTTGTTCTGTATTTTAATTGTAATTTTGATGTGGTTGTGGGAGGCAGCGAGTACAGGCATTTGCCTACACCACCATCTTGGTCTCTTCTATCTCACACTTCTTTTTGCTCAGGAGATTGGGTTCAGATTAGATGGTTCTGCTTTTCAGGATCTCACCAGACTGAACTCAGGGTATCATCTGTGACTGATATTATCTGAGCCAAGCTCATTGGTTGTTGGTAGAATTCAGCCTCTTGTGGTTGTAGGACCATTTTCTTTCTGATTGTTGCCTGGGGTACACTGTCCGCTCCTAGGGGCCACCCTCAGGTCCTTGCCATGTGTCCTTGTACTTAGGCGACATGGAAGGAATCTTGAGAGCAATCTCAGAATTATGTCTGCCACCCTAATTTGTTTACTACAATACGAAGGACAAATATGAATTTTTTTTTACTTAGTCTTTTGTGCTTTATACATATTTGTTTCCTTTAATGCATGTCCACTTTGAGATATTTTAAGATTTCTTGAGGAAGACCAGCAAGTTTCCTAATATTAATCTTAAGAAAAATCAGTGGATGTAGAGGAGGGGTTGCTATAGAAAGACAATTCTCAAAATTGAAATTCTACCATCACATTGTTTTGTAGGTACCTCTCAGTTGGGGAGGAGAAATACAGCAAATGTGAAATTCGGAATTTTGCTTTATTTCTCAGTTTAATGATACAAAGAGGGACTGAAGAATTCCAGTTTTTCTCTTCTGGTTTTTTGAAGCTGTCCTTTGAAAGCAGGGAGCAAGCATATATGATTTCTATTGAGATAAGTAGTTGACATGAGCCAGAGACCCAGAAAGGCAATTTAGACTTGTGATTGTTTTAGTTTCTTTTCTCTCACTGGGAAAGTACAATGGAAAAGTTGACAAATATGCATGGCTCCAACTTCAATAAAAATATTTAGACACATTCTGTTTTCTACCTTGAGCAACATCCAATTAAAACACTGAGTTTTCTTTTTTTCTCCTTAAAATTCCAATTCTTTATTAGTCTTTCCTAACTATATTAAGCAATAATGTTGTCGTTGTTTTTCTTTACTACCCTTAATGGAAAGAAATAGCAATGTATTTATTTTATTAGAGAAATTAGCTTAAGTCTTTTAGAGCTCTAATTATTGCTACTTTTAGTGCTTTTATTATTGCTACCTTGTATATATCTGTCTTTTTGTTCATCATTCTGAATCAAAGTTAACAGGTAGAAATAACTTCACATTATTTAAATTGTCCAGAAATTATTGTAGTTATTTTATCTTTAAATGCTTTTAGGAAATTAGAAATTGAAAGAAAAACAAGAGATTGCTATCTTGAGTAATGGATTTTTAAAAAATGATTGTGTCATCAATGCACAAATTCTAACTTTATAAACATAAGTTACATGGCATCTTAGATATGCTTTGACTTGTTTGTCAAAGGAGAGAAGATCTTAGACCTTAGCAGTGGATTTTGGTTTCTTTAGTTTTACAGAATTCTTTTTTAATGGAGAAGTTAACTTTTAGAAAACAAATTAAAAAAAATTAAAACAAACAAAACCTATGTATTACTTGTGGGACTTGGTTTCTTCTGACAATTAAAAAAATCCAGGCATGTTCATGGGACAAAGAAAAGGAGTGCTCTATCTGGCTATTGTCTGTTTTGGTTTTTATTTTCTCTTCTTAACAGTTTCATTGGGGCATAGTTGACATAAACTGTACATATTTAAAGTGTACAATGTAATACATTTTGCCATATGTGTGCACTGGGAAACCATTATCACAATTAAGATAGTGAACATATTCATCATCCATATTTTTTTATGCATCAATAATAGTAGTTTCTTTTGTTTGTTTTATTGCCTGGTATCCATTATGGGAATATACTAAAATCTATCCATTCACTTGTTGATAGACATTTTGTGTGTTTCTAGTTTTTGGCTGTTACAAATAAAGCTGCTATGAACATTGGTGTATAAGTCTTTATGGCTATGTGCTTTACTTTCTTTTGGGAAATACCTTGAAGTTGAAACCCTAGCTCATATTATAGGCTTATATTTAATTTTTAAGCAACTCTTTAAACATTTTACCAGAGAGTATCATTTTACATTCCAACTAGCAATGTATGAGAGTTTTAGGTCCTACACCTCCTTGCCAACACTTCGTATGGTCAGTCTTTTTCATTTTAGCTATTCTAATAGCTATATAATTGTGTGTCTCATTATTTTAATTTTTATTTATTTTTTTAAATATTTTTTTAATGATTTCAGAGAGGACGTGAGAGGGAGAGAGAGATAGAAACATCAGTGATGAGAGAGAATCATCGATTGGCTGCCTCCTGCACGCCCTTTAATGGGGATCGCTCCCATAACCTGGGCATGTGCCCTTGCCTAGAATTGAACCCAGGATCCTTCAGTTCACAGGCCTCAGGTTCTATGCACTGAGCCAAACTGGCTAGGGCAAATATCTCATTTTATTAATTAACAGTATTTAATTTGGAATTACAAGGCTAATCTGTTATGCTAAGTGACCTTATTCTCTTAAACATTGTAAACAGCTAAAATACCAAATATGTAGAGATTCTTTAATTTTAAAAAATACTAAAATTTGTGTTTGCTTCTAGTAAACTTTTATAAACTTCATTGTGAATCATCCTGGGTAAAAGATGCTTACGATTTGGGGGTTTCTTTCTGCTCAGTAAGAAATCCTTAGCCAGGGTGGTGAGTGAATCTTTGCCCAAAGTTAGTGGCCACATAAGAGCTCTATTTTATAGTAGCTTTGTTCTTGAAACAGTGTACTTTTATGGCCCTATTTTCATAGAATCAATTTAAATTTTTCTAATTCATTAGTTTATTTCTGGACAGATTGTTATATCTCTTGATTAGATTCAGATAATCTGTTTACTATTTCATTCCGTTAAAATCACTTCTGTGCTAACTATGAGTGCCACAAATCCTTCAGGATTAAAATGGCATCTGTTAGAATCCCTTTGTGGCTTTGTCTAACTATGGGCACAGTTTTAAGGTCATGACATTAATACCTCTGTTAATAAAAAACGTGACAGTGGTTCTGGTTATGTAATATAAGTATTTTTTTTTCTTATTTGAAAGTCTTTCCAAATACTGTCTAGTTATCAATGCAGCCCACAACTTTCAAGGAAACAAAAAAAATGAATGATATGGTTATGTTTATTGTAAAGCAAGACCATTTTGATAGTAAAATATGACAGTCATTTATCTGTACTCCAAGTTATTTATTACTGTATCTAAAGGAAGCAAGTGAAATAATGGACTTAAAAATTGTCTTCAAATTATATTTTTCTTCACTTTATGTTCATCCCTTTCCCATTTCTGCACTTCTTTCATTCCTTTGTCTTCTCTTTTATTTGTCATTAATGATCGAGAGAGTTATAGTAAAGGTAAATAAAAATAGCGGAGAGATGATAATGGTAGGCAATTGCCAAGGATAGTGATTTATAAGGTATAGTTTTGTTTGATTTTTAGAAAGCTGTGCTAGCATTACATTAAATCTTGAGATTAAGTGATCAAAGGATGTGGCAGTTGTTTAAAAATTTTAAACATGTTTTCTAGCATAGCTATAAATTAAAAATATCAAATCTAGAGCATACAATGGAGTAAAGCCAGCCTCTTCAATAAAAGGTGTTGGGAAAGTTGGACAGCTACGTGCAAAAATATGAAACTACACCATCAACTTATACAATACACAAAAATAAACTAAAAAATGGATAAAAAACTTAAATGTAAGTTGTGAAACCATAAAAATCCTGGAAGCAAAATCTCAGACATCTCAGGTAGAATTGTTTCCAATAAATTACTAAGGGCAAGAGCAACAGGAGAAAATAAACAAATGGGACTACATCATAATAAAAAACTTCACAGCAAAAGTAACCATCAACAAAATGAGAATGGAGCCTACTGTATGGGAGAACATTATTTGCTAATGATATATCTGATAAAGGGTTAATATCCAAAATATATAAGGAACTCACACAACTTAACAAAAGGAAGACAAACAATCCAATGGAAAAGTGGACAAAGTACCTAAATAGATACTTCTTCAAAGTGGGCATACAGATAGCCAAGAGATATATGAAAAAATTCCTCTCTGAAATAAATTTAAACACACACACACACACACAAAGAAGAAGAGAGAGATAGAAACATTAATGATGAGAGAGAAGCATTGATTGGCTGCCTCCTTCATGCCCCATACTGGGAATTGAGTCCCCAACCTAGGCATGTACCCTGACTGGGAATTGAACCGTGACCTCCTGGTTCATAGGTCGATGCTCAACCACTGAGCCACGCCAGCCAGGCTCCCTTCCTTTCTGAAATCAATAAAAATATATTTAAACAAATAGATGAGTGGATGAAAAAGCTGTGATACAGTGACACCATGGAATACTATGCAGCAGTAAAAAAAGCTCTCTTACCCTTTGAGACAGCATGGAGGGATCTGGAGAGCATTATGCTAAGTGAAATAAGCTAGTCAGAGAAAGACAAGTATCACATGATCTTGCTCATATGCGGAATCTAATGAACAAAATAAACTGATGATCCAGAGACATAGAAGCATGGAACAGAATAATGAAAGGCAGGGGTGGGGTGGGGTGTGGTGGGGAGAGATTAACCAAAGAATTTGTATGCATATTAGAGGCCTGGTGCATGGATTTGTGCATCGGTGGGGTCCCTCGGCCTGGCCTGCGCCCTCTCGCAATCCGGGACCCCTCAGGGGATGTTGGACTGCCAGTTTTGGCCTGATTCCTGCAGGCCAGGCCAAGGGACCCCACCGGTGCACAAATCTGTGCACTGGGCCTCTACTATGCATATAAGATATTTGGTTAATCTCTTCCTACCCTTCCCCCTTCATTAGAGGCCTGGTGCATGCAAATTCATGCACACGGGAGCTACCTCAGCCCAGCCTGTACCCTCTCACAATCTGGGATCCTTGGGGGATGCCCACCTGCTGGCTTAGGCCTGCTCCCCAAGAACAGATGTGCCCTCTCCCTCTACACCCCTCCCCCCCCCACACACACACACTCTAGGGACCAAGCACTCCAATGTGTCCCATTGAGCTTCTTTCACCAGCTTGATGTGAAAAAATGACACTTTTCCCATACTCCTCCTGCTTTGGAGAAGCATGAAAACCAGCACAACTCTCTTCAAAGAGATCCTTAGGCAATTTTCTCTCTACTCTTCATGCCTGTGTGTTGGCTTTAGAGCTATCTAACTGGTTCTCGGACATATCACTGTGAAAATTTACAACAGAATAGCCTTTTTTCACAAGTTATATTACTACTGATTGCTAATAGTATCTGGATGCCTCTATTAAAAATTTCAATTTAATATACTTTTTTATTTAGAAGACAACTCAGAATATCTCTTAGGAATCAGTTTCTGTTTTTCCCTTTAATAAATTGAATTTAAACATTTTTCCTTTTTTATCATATGATAAAGTACATAAAAAGCCTAGGGAGAAAAAAAAAAAAAAGCCTAGGGAATTTTTGGTGGTTTAATCTGAATAAATAATCATACTTCTTATACAGGCTAAATAAAAACTATTTTGGCTTTTTAAAGTAGTATCGTCTCCTCCTTCCCTTTTTTTAATCCTCACCTGAGGATATGTTTTTTTATTATTATTTATTTTATATTTTTTAGAGAGAGAGAGGTAAAACATCGATGTAGGAGAGAAGCATTGATCAGTTGCTTCCCTTATGTGCCCCAACCTGGGAATCGAACCCGAAACCTAGGAATGTGCCCTAAACAGGAATCGAACCTGCAACTTTTTGGTGTACAGGACAACACTCCAACCAACCAAGCCACCTGGCCAGGGCTTATATCTCCCCTTTGAACTACCACATTGTACATTTAAGTAGACACCCCTCAAGGCAGACCCTAAGCATTTGAGATGGAAAGTAACAGGACAAGGCTGGACTCATTTTGTTGCTGGAGTTGCTTTTTTCATTCTGAGATAAACTATCATAAATGTAAATTAAAAGAAGCTATTAGCTTTTTCTGTTAGTTAGCCTTTTATAGATTAATTTTAAAATTTAACAAAAGATATATTACAGAAAATAAGTATTTAATGTTTTTCACTCACTTTAGCTTCATAGCTTCTTTTCCCAACCCATCTGCTTCTGCCTACCATAATATATACATTACCATTGTGCTTGAATTGGTTTGGTCTGGGTAGAAATTTTAGTAATCACTGTAAAGTGCAATTTTCTTTTCAAGAAGTATCAATTCAGGAAAATCTATATAGGAAGTTTTGACTAGCTGCATTTTCCCTTCCAAAAGGAAAATAGGATTATTGAGACCCAAGGAAACCTTAAATGGTATCAATAGATCACCTACTTAATTGAATGCCACTGAAAAAATTGACCCTACAAAAATGTTATCACAAAGGCACCTTTCCAAGTTTTTATAGTCTTAGATTATGAAGATGCTTATAGGAATAACCTCTTTCCTTGTCAGAGTCCCCAGAGGATTATTATTGTTATTATTCCTACGTCACAAATGGGAAACTGAGGTTTAAAGGTGAAATTATTTTCCCAAGGGCAAATGGTAAGTTGGCAGTGTAGGTGAGGAAGAAACTTTACTTTTTACAGTTCTATTAGTCTAATAATTAAATTTATATGAGACAGATTAACAAGAGAAAATAAATGAATTTAATTACATATGTATGTATGGGAACCTCACGTACATGGGAGAGTCAGATACCCCACAAACACAAGAGGTTCAGAGACAGAAAGTTAAAGGAGGTATAATACGGCATTCTGAACTAAGGGTGAGGTAAGGCAACTTGGGGCTGCAGAGGGGAAGAAGGTCATTTAAGGATGAAAAGTAGAGCAGATGTTCAGTAATTAGATGTTTGCCCTGTCCTCGAGATAGGGGGAAGAAAGTAATCTCTAGTAATAACTCCTTTAATGGGCAAGGCCCCAAATTTAAATTCTTTGAGGAGAGATTTAAGTTTCTCACAAGCCTGCAGGATCTCAATTTGCCATCAACTCAAAATAATTCACATGCTAAAGTGGCACACTTTGGGGAGGCCTGTTCTGAACTTCCTCAGCAGCAAAGCTGGGTCTAGAAATAGTTGAGTTCATTCAGTGTACGATTCATAGTTCTAGTATACTAGAGGCCCGGTGCTCGGATTCATGCGCCACTGGGGTCTCTCGGCCTGGCCTGCGGGGATGGGGCTGAAACCCACCTGGTGCACGGATTCATCCAGGGTGTGTCCGGCCTGTCTTGCCCAGTCTTGATGGGGGCTGATGGGGCAATCAGGGCTGATAGGGGTCTGTTGGCTGGGGAGGGACTATGGGAGGTTGGCTGGCTGGGGCGGGACCAGGGAGAGAGGTCCAGGGCGTGTCCATCTTGCCCAGTCCTGATAGGCCAGACCCTAGCAGCAAACTAACCTACTGATCAAAGCATCTGCCCCCTGGTGGTCAGTGTGCCTCGTAGTGACTGGTCTAACAGTTGAATAAGCGGTCAGACACTTAGCATATTACCTTTTATTATATAGTATTTTAGTATATATGTTGGAGATACAGAAATCAATGAATGGAAGACAGATACTCCATCTTATTCACAACTTCTCCCAGTATGTCTGTAGGGTCTTCTCTCTACTCCTCCTACTCTTTTTACCTGGATGGGTAGGGTGAAACTTGGAACTGTAATCTGAAAGGTCTTCAGTTCAGTCTGGCTGCTTTGGTTTAATCATCTGCACTTTGGCCTCCTGGGACCCTGCGTCTCTCTGTCTTCTCCCACGAAATAGTCGTCACCATTATTCTCTAGTTCTGTCTCTGAGGTTGACTCTATTGTACTAGGGCAAGTAATTGTTTTGATTTTTTTTTCCCCCTCCTTCAATACCTTTACCCTCTATGAGTTTAAGTGTAGGATTATATTTAGATTGAAAGCCATATTGAAAAATTAGGTAGACAGGGACCTCATAGATGAGAACTGTCACCCCTGCGAGTGCAGTAAACTTGATGTGTGGACCATCTGTTACCTTTGTTTCCTAGGCAATATGCACGTGTCACTAGCCGAGGCCCTGGAGGTTCGGGGTGGACCCCTTCAGGAAGAGGAAATATGGGCTGTATTAAATCAAAGTGCTGAAAGTCTTCAAGAATTATTCAGGAAAGGTAGGTCTTCTCTTTCTTTTCTTTTCTTAATTTTGAATATTGGGTAGCTGAAAATTGATAAAGGGGCAGAGTATAGAAGAATACTTTCCTTACCTCTCTTAGGGCTAAAAAAGCTCAGACTTTTTTTTTACCTTTATTTGAACATCTTTGATGTGCCTGATATTGTGCTAGGGACTAAAACATAATGATGATCAAAATAAAAAAAATGTTCTCTGTCTGTAGGGAGTTTATAGTCCAGTGTGGAAAACAACTATTAATAAAATATTTATAATAAACAAATGTAAAAAATTCAACCATGACAAGGCTACATAGGAGAGGATCCAGGGATTCTATGAGAACTCATAGTAGGAGAATTTGACATGGTCATGGGAAAGAAAAGAAAGGCCTCCCTGCATATATCAAGCTAAGACCTGAAAGGAAAGGAGAGGTTAACCAGGTTAAGGAGGAGGGGAACACATTCCTGGCAGAGAGAATAATATGGTTATCCCTGTAACTCTAAATTGGAATAATGTATACTGAATAACTTCCTTGGTGCTTCCCTGTGGAGGTAGTCACCTGCCCCAAATGGTCATCTGGCATTTTGGAGCCGGAAAAATGAAGGAGTCACCCATTGGCTAACCAAAAACATTTGATATCATGCTGAAAAGTTCCACGTGGAGCTTTTACACCATATCAGCAACACCTGTTTAGAACAATAGGTAAAGAATCAAACTTCATCTTTGATTGGAATGAATTAATCAGGCACAATAAACAAACATAGATGAGGTAATAATTCTGCAAGTTTGGTCCCTGGATGAGTAGCATGGCATCACCTTGCAAACGTATTAGAAATGCAAATACTTAGGCCTAATGTAGACCTAACTGAATAAGAAACTCCTGGGGGTACAGGCCAGCAGCTTGTGTTTTAACAAGTTTTTAAGGATATTCTGATGCATTTTATGTTTGAATTACTTACTAATGGGAACCTTTTTGGAAGTTGTAGGGGTGACCATTGATTGAGTACAGATTGGGGACAGATGGTAAAGTTTGTCATCATTCTTGATGTTGCTGTTATTTCCCATCCAAGGACTGGAACTTAAACAAAACAGTGCTAGGTCCCACCCAATTCTGCTGTGACTGGATGTTTGATAGAATTAGGATAAATCTAAAGAAAAGTAATTCCTTTTATTTAATGCCACTTACCTAAAATCCAGCTATTTTAATAGACCTTGTAGCTTTGTTTGCTTTATTTTAGTTTTTTTCAGAAAATTTGAAAGGATAGGCACTCTAGACTATAGAACAGGTAGCCATGCTCCAAAGGTGGTGTTGAAGAAAGGATATGTTGGTGGCATTACTCAGTTAATTAACAATAGTCAGTTAATATTTAAGAAACATTGAGTTGTGAGGTATTGCATGGAAGATCCTGATAAGAAGTCACTGTTGCCCTTAAGGGATTTATTCAGATCAGATGCATATGAAACAGAGTGCCAAGTGAGTGATAGAGACAATCAGAACTACAGATGTTCCTTCAGAGGAGGAAGAGATAATACCTTTTTATTGTACTAATGGCAGGATCACTGCCCTAGCCATGCCTCAAGGAATAGAAGCATCTTGCATACTCTTGAGTACTCTTTCTTTCAAATTTCGTAATTTTAATAGAGATTGAGTGTCTGACTGTAAAGTACTTGTCATTATTGCATAACATATTGGCACGTTACAATAAAGAGACTTACTGGATATGTTATAAAATTAATTGTAAGGCAGCTATGTCCTAAACACTGTCCATGGGAGTTGGTTACCATAGGCCTTCAGTCCAGTTCACAGAATAGCATCAGTAATATAGACAAATTGACTTTGGATTCCTTGGCCATCTGGAGATTACCAACTATTAGAACTGCCAGTTGGAAATTTCTATTTTGGAGGCAAATTTTGCTTATGTGATTGAGTTTATCTGAAATCTAGGATTTTTTATTTCTTGTATTTGATAGCACACTGTCATTTTTTGCCACAGGTATTTTTTTTTTCCTTACTGACCTGAAATAAAATACAGGTTTCCCCTTCTATATGAAAGCAGAGCATTCCTATGAAAATTCAGCTTTTGTTAAGCTGAAATATGTAAATCAAAGAAGCTAACGCCATTAATTTGTATGGAAAAAATTTTTAGTGTTTCCAGATCTCCCAAATAACCTACCAAATCATGCCAAATATGTTTAATTACATCTAGTTTTATGTTAACACCTTTACAAGTTCTCTTAGGCTTTTCTGATGACCTTAGAACACACTTTTATAACGGATATACAAGGTAAATGGAGATAAAGCACAGATGCTCACAGATACAGTTCAAAGCTGTGAGAGCTTGATGCTGAGTGTGGTTCCCAGGTGGTATAAAACAGAGAGTTCATCCACACGGCACTGACAGCCAAACACCAAAAATGGAGGGTTGCAATGGAGGCGCCATCCAGGAGACCAGCAAACTGGTGCTCCAAAGCCCGAACTCCCCACGACGGATAGCTTACAGAGTATATAGGGCAAAATCGCAAGACACTGGGTTAGGACTTCGGGGTCATGCTGGGAACTGCTTGGTTGGAGGTGAGGAAGAGTAATAAATCATTTCTTTCTGTCTTGAGGACAGTTTTGACATCTATTCCCTTGTTCCTCTATCCAGTCTCATGGGAAAGTAGCCAGGGCCAGGGGGCCCTTCCACCTTAGGACTCAGGCACTGGTACATAACAGCTCAACATGTTATCTTTAGCTGGCCAGAGGTCTAGACCTTGTGACGAATATTAGTCAGATCCTGGCTGCTATCTTCTGCTGCCCCCAGAGTTGCTGATTATCCAGGGAAAAGGCTATGTCTCTGAGGGATAGAGAGAGATAGAGATGATTTCTGAAGCTAGGATTTAAAGCTAAATTTAATCAACATCATAAGGACCCTCAGGTTCACTGGGAAGAGTTTGGCAGTACCACTCTCGCTGCCCAGGTGCCCTGCCTCTGTAATGGCTCTCTGCAAGACAAATGCCAAGTGCTGTATTTTCACCTTGTTTGATAAAACCTAAAATCCTCTTTGGATTTCTTTCAGCAAAGACAAGTATTACTATAGATCTTTAATAAAAGCCAAGTGGAGTAAAACAGACTTTCAAAAAGCGGGGATACCTGTATTAGTTTGCTTATCTTGTGGTTCTGTAGTAAACACCCTTATGAATAATGACTAGTATTGTTAGTGAAATAAAAGCAGGTAAAATACAATGGTCTCTAAGAATTTTGTTTTTCTAAAATTTGTTTTCTTCTCTTTTCTGTATCTAGTTTTGGTTCTTAAGAATGGCATTTTCTTCCTTTTTGTTTTTGTGGTATTTTTTGTTTGTTTGTTTTCTTGTTAATTCTCATCCGAAGATATTTTTCCATTGATTTTTAGAGAGTGGAAGAGAGAGGGAAAGACAGAGAGAAACATTTATGTGAGAAACAACGATTGGTTGCCTCTTGCACAAGCCCTGACCAGGGCCCGGACTGGGGAGGAGCCTGCAACCAAGGTACATGACCTTGACAGGAACCCAACTTGGGACCCTTTGGCCCACCGGCTGATGCTCTATCCACTGAGCCAAACCAGCTAGGGGCGTTCCTACCTTTTTTAACCTGTATATTCCTGTGTGTTTTTCAGTATTTAAGTGAAAGTTGACATTCCTATTAATAAAAGGCTGGTACTAAGCATTTCTACTGTAGGGTTATTGAACACAGGTCAAGGTAATTATTTCTTCATCTTTTTGAGTCTCCTTGCAATTTTAGCCTTTAAAAAACACACACATACAAACTTGTGGTTAATATTTAAAAAATAACCGTTGCTAAGCATGACTTTGTTGGAAGACACCATATTCGTATGAGTTTCTCTTCAGAGGAGGAAAGGTAAAACTTTTTTCAAATGTGTAATTCTAAACATTTATTTGATAGTT
>NW_006293533.1:502020-509693 GCF_000327345.1 Myotis davidii
ACATCATGGATAAACTCATGCAGTAGCTTAGTGGTCCTAGATAATAAAAAGCAATGTCGTTCTCATACACATTCTGGGATATTATTGCTGTCTTGGAAATATTAGCTTACAATTATATTAGTTGCCCAAAACAGTGATTTTTTTTTTAAAAAAGTGATGAAATGATTGCTCTTTGCAAAAAATTGATCATTTGAATCTGTGGAATTTTAAGGTATAAAGTAGTTGATTGGTTGCTGTGAAAATTGCCTCTTCGCAACTAATGAGGGGGAAAGACCCAGTCTCCCTCGCTTAGGCAAGGACAGAAATCCCATGTAAATTCCTTTTATTATGTCTGTAATCATTTCTGGTTCCCCTGTTTAACAAATAAAATAATAAATTCATGAAATTTGTAAATTAAACAGTTTAAAAGATAACAAAGCATTTTGATAAAGAGAAGTACTAAAAACAAACAAGTAAAGTTAATGTAACTCTGAATAAACAAATTCAGAGTTACCAGCAAGTGTTCTGGGAAAATTGAGAAGATCATGTCACATTTCTTATTGTTTTTGGAAAACAAATTTGGATATGATTACAGAGAGCAGGGTATATAGAATCCTTTGGCTGTATTTCATTATAAATGCTTTTTATACTCATGAGTGAAAACTCCAAGTTACTACAGATACCTAGGACAGATATTAAATAAATAACTCTGCTCTTCACTCATTAAGAAGTGTTTAAAAATTAGAATTTTTAGGTACCTATTTAAACAAACAGTCTTACTAGAGAATGACCTGTTATTTTTATCAGCTGAATTACATGAAATATTAAGTGCTTCCTGTTTTTATTTTATAGAATTGCTTTCATTGAATAATCCTTTCAGGGAAATATCTTTGTTATCAAAAGGGAAATAAACACGGAAGAACTATATAAACTCAGAGCCACACATACACATATATTTTTATTTATGAAATTAAATTATTTGAACTAGAAAGACCTTCATCCATTTCACCTGACTAATAATTTTTAGAAATAAAGAAACAAGGACTAGTTTACATAACTTATAAGAATTAATATTTGCACAGTAAAAACAATACAACTATTTTAAAGTAAGCTTTAAAGAGCAGTATCTATTTAGACCTGTAAAATCACTTTATTTACACGTTAAAATAAAGTATTAAAATTGATAGCTCTTCTATGAGCATTGCAACAGTATATTTAGAAAAATGTCTGTGACAAAAGTGACATTACTTTATATTATACAGATATTAAAAGAATAATAAAAACTATTAATAAAATTGTTGGAAATTGTAATAATTTACATAAAATGGACACCTGAAAAGACACAAACTACCAATAAAAAGCTCACTCACAAAAAAACAGACAACCTGAATTGCCTTTATCTATTAAGATGATTGCATATATAGTTTAAAATGTCCCATGAAGAAAATACTAGGCCCATATTGCTTCACTAGGGAAATTTAAAAATTTAAAGAAGAAAACGTAATTCTATATCAAATACTTGAAGAAGATAGAAAATTAGAAAATACTTCTCCATTAATTCTATGAAGTTAGCGTTACTATAATATCAAAACCAGACAAATACATTAGGGAAAGTAAAACTATAGACCAATATACCTTATGAACACTAATGCAAAAAGTCTTAACAAAATTTTAACAAATTGAATCCAACAATATATAAAAGTGATAATACATCATGATCAAGTAGATCCTAGGTATACAAGATTGGTTTAACATTCACAAATCAATCAGTATAATTCACTATATTTTAAAACTAAATAGAGGCAAAACAATATGATCATCTCAGTAGATGTAGAAAACACACTTAATAAGATGCAACATCAGTTCCTCATTTAAAAAAACACACACACCTGTCAATAAAAAAGAGCTACCTTGTCTGGCCATCGTAGCTCAGTGGTTGAGCATTGACCTATGAACTAGGCCGATCACGGTTTGTTTCCCAGTCAGGGCACATGCCTGGGTTGTGGGCTCGATCCCCAGTAGGGGGCATACAGGAGGCAGCAGATCAATGGTTCTCTCTCATCATGGATGTTTCTATCTCCCTCTCCCTTCCTCTCTGAAATCAATACAAATATATTTTAAAAAATAATAATAAAAGAAATCTACTTCCAGGAGCAACATGTGGGGATGAGGACCTCTCCCCACCAGTATTTATTTATTTTTTTTTAGAGAAGGAGGAAGGGAGAGGGATAGAGAGATAGAAACATCAATGAGAGAGAAGCATCAACATCAATCAGCTGCCTCCTGCACGTCCCCAACTGGGAATCTAGCCCTCAACCCGGGCATGTGCACTGACCCGCAATCGAACTGGTGACCTCTTGGTTCATGGGTCAATGCTTAACCACGAGGCCACACTGGCCAGGCAAGTTTTGGATCTTGAGTTGTGTCTAGTGATTGGTTTCTGAAAAACTGTCTCCTGCTGTCCAAGCTGTAGCACAGGCTCTGGTCTTCTTGGTCACATGAGGGCTATAGCCCCCAGTGAGGAAACTTGCCTTCTGATAAAGAAGAAACTTGAGGTTTTTTCACAGGTAGCACATAGGAATCAGGACCCAGGAGCACACATGAGCAACTCCAATCAAAAAATTGCGATAGAAAGTTCTTGCTCTAATTCTGAATGATGGACTGTGGGACCAAAGTGCACAGGATTTTGCAAATATAATTGCTGTTAGATCATAATTTTCTGCTAGAGGGTCTGAGATAGTCTAGCTGGCTCTCTGTGAACAAGGAAATAGACTTGGTAGGAAGTGAAGGATTGAAAATAACCTTTTGTAGCCCTGGTCGGGTAAGATCAGTTGATTGGAGTATCGTCCTGTTCACCAAAAAAGGTTTCAGTTTTGATTCCTGGTCAGGGCACATACCTAGGTTTTGGGTTCGATCCCTGGTCAGGGTGCTTATGGGAGGCAGCTGATTGATGTTTCTCACATCGATGTTTCTCTCTTTCTTCCCCTCTCTCTAAAAATCAACAAAAACATATCCTCTGGCGAGGATTAAAGAAAGAAAAGTAACTTTTTTTGTACACTAGCCATGTAGGAAGCAATTATGAAAAGTAAGTGGAAAAACCCCAGAGGATGATTCCCTTGATTGAATCTTCATGATGTTCTGTAATTAGGGACCCTGAAGAGATTAAAAAAACAAACAATCAATCAAACAAACAAACAAAAAACTGGCCTGACTGGTGTGGCTCAGTTGGCTGAGTGTTGTCCCATGCACCATCCAATGTGTCCAGTGCATCCTGGTTGAGAGGTCACCAGTTTGATTCCTGGTTAGCAGGCTCGATCCTCAGTGGAGGGAGTTCAGGAGGCAGCTGGTCAATAGTTCTCTCTCATCAATATTTCTCTCTCTCTCTCTCTCTCTCTCTCTCTCTCTCTCTCTCTCCATCTACTTTCTTCTCTCTCTAAAATCAATAAAATCATTTTTTTAAAAAGCCACTGGAAGACTAAAGGCTATCCAGATGAGGGATGGCAAATACATGGCATAAACCCCACCCTCTTCCTTCGCATACCATGACAAACATCACCAATTAATCACGGTACTTTTTCCTGCTAAGATTGCAATTTTTCTTTATATCTATAGGTCAATTTCCGAGAGAAGAGGGAGAAAGAAATAGAAACATCAATGATGAGAGAGAAACATCAATTGGCTGCCTCTTGTATGCCCCCTCCTGGGGCTCCAACCCGCAACCCAGGCAGTTGTCATTGACCAGGAATACCAGTAGAACCATGACCTCCTGGTTCATGGGTCGAAGCTCAGCCACTGAGCCAAACCAGCTGGGCTAACACTGCAATTTTTCTATATTGAAATCTACAAAATTGTGAAGACTGCTTCTCCCTGTCCGAGATCTCACTTGGTCCTTTCAGTTGAAATATTTCCAGACAGGGGCCAGGCCCAGAGTGGGTCTGCCTCAGGCCGGCCTGTGGCATGTGGGTTCTTGACTTCGTGCAGGAAAGGTTTCACAAGATGAGTCCAGGTGATTTTGAAAGTACGCTTATTTAAACTGGGGACAGTGAAACAAGGAAGGGCTCAGAATAGGAGAAACAACGGGGGAGAGCATCGATGGGACTGCTTTGGCTCTAGAAATGTTATAGGAAAGAAATGAGCCTAGGCCGGCTGCTTTGGGTCACTGAGAGGTCAGAAAAAAGAGGTTCTGAGGAACAGGTTCAGGGGGTTCCCCTGGGACCTGCTGCTGCTGCCCTATAAGTTGCTCCCCTATAAGTTAGCATTTTAAATTGGTAATTAGGAATAAATCTGACAAACGATGTGAAGACCTATATAATGAAAACTAAAAAACAATGCTGAGAGTAATTAAAGAAGACCTAAAAAATGGGAAGGCTATGCTGTGCTCCTGGATCAGAAGACTCAATATTATTGTCTAAATTTTCTAAATTCTTTATATATTCAATGCAATCCCAATGGTTTTTTTGTTTGTTTTTAGAAATTTGTGAGTTGATTCTAAAATCCATAAGACAATTCAGTGAATTTAGAATAGCCCAAACAACATGAAATAGACCAAAATTTGAGGACTCACATAACCTTATTTCAACATTTATTATAAAGCTATATTAATCAAAATAGACAAATAGGTCAATGGAACATTATAAAGTCCAGAAGAGATCAACATTTATATAGTCAATTGATTTTTGAAGAAGATACAAATAATAGTCTTTTCCAGGAATCTATACTATAATAACCTAGGTGGTGGTCACGCCCTCACACATCATGCCCTAACGTCGTCACAAGATGGCTATCACAAGATAGCTGTGTGCACAGCGTAGGCAGGGCCCAGTGGAGGAGGAGGGTCATGGCAGGGGAGGGCAGTTGGGGGCAATCAAGCCAGCAGGGGAGGGCAGTTGGGGGCGATCAGGCTGGCAGGGGAAGGCAGTTGGGGGCGATCAGGCTGGCAGGGGAGCAGTTAGGTGTCAATCAGGCCGGCAGGGGAGTGGTTAGGGGGTTATCAGTCTGGCTGGCAGAAGCGGTTAGGGGCAATCAGGCAGGCAGGCAGGTGAATGGTTAGGAGCCAGTGGTCCTGGATTGTGAGAGTGTGCAGGCCAGGCTGAGGGACACCCCCCCTCCGTGCATTAATTTCATGCACCAGGCCTCTAGTGGGACTATAATAATTGGATATCCATATACCAAAATTTTTTTTAAAATGTATTTTTATTGATTTCAGAGAAGAAGGGAGAGGGTGAGAGAGATTGAAACATCAATGATGAGAGAAAACCATTGATCGGCTGCCTCCTACACACCCTATACTGGGGATTGAGCCTACAACCCAAGGATGTGCCCTGACCAGGAATCGAACCCTGACCTCCTGGTTTCAATGTCAATGCTCAACCACTGAGCCATGCCAGCCAGGCCCAAAAAATTTTTTAAAAATAATTTTTTATCTTACCCCACACCACATACAAAAACCAATTCAAAATGGGTCATAGATTTAAATGTAAAACTTAAAATTGTAAAAATGATTGAAGAAAGCACAGGAGATAATAATTGTGACCCTGGATTAAGGAAACAGTTCTTAGATATAATACCAAATGGATGATTTGTAAAAGAAAAAAAAAAGATAAGTGGGCATTATCCAAATTAAAAGCATCTCTTCTAAATACATTATGAGAATGAAAGGAGTTAAAGGGTGGGAGAAAATATTTGTAAGTTATATAGTGGCTATAGGACTTATATCTATAGTAAGAACTATAGCTGTGAACTCACAAAACTCAATAGTAAGAAACAAACAACCCCACCCCTCCCAAATTGGGTAAAAGATTTGAACAGAAACTTTACTAAAGAAGATAACATGAAGTTATTAGTCATCAGGGAAATCCAGAATTCTTAATATCATTAATCATCAAGAAGATGCAAATTAAGACCACAGAAATACTAGTACACATCTATTAGAATGTTTAAAATTTAACAGACTAACCACACCAAGAATAGCAAAGACTTGACAGCAAGTGGAACTTTTATACATGGCTAGTGAGAATGGAAAATGGTGGGTTTTACATTTTGGAAACCGTTTAACAGTTTCTTAAAAAGTTAAATATACACGTAATACCAAAAGAAATGAAAATATATTTCCATACAAAGACTGGTACATGAATGTTCATAGCAAATTGTTTTTGCAGTAGCCAAAAGCTAGAAACCAAATGTCCATCAACAGGTAAATGGGTAAACAAATTGTGGTATGTCCATGTAATGAAACAATAAAATGATTGAACTGCCTGGCCGGTGTGGTTCAGTGCTTGAACCTCAACCAATGAACCAAGAGATCATGGTTTGATTCCCAGTCAGGGCATGTGCCCAGGTTGCAATCCCCAGGTGGGAAGTGTGTGCAGGAGACAACTGGTCAATGATTCTCATCATTGATATTTCTCTCTCTCTCCCTGTTCTTCCCTTTCTGAAATCAATAAAAATGTATACATTTTAAAAAGGAGCCAACTATTGATACGTGCAACAGCATAGATTAATGTCAAAATAATGAATTACACTGAGTGAAGGAAATAGACAAAAATAATACATGTTGTATGATTTTAATCTAAAATTCTAAAAAATACAAACTAAACAATAATAGTAAAGTTGATCATTTGATTACTTGGGGATGAGAGTTACACAAGGGGAGGAAACGGATTACAAAAGTATATGAATAAACATTTGTTTGGTGGATATGTTTGTTATCTTCATTGTGGTAACAGTTACACAGGTATATTCATGTCATAACATCAAATTGCACTCTTTCAATGTGTGTAGTTATTTTATGCAGTTATTTATTTAAAGCTTCTTTTAAAAATATATCAAATATTTTTCAAAATTTGTTTAGTTTTTAAATTAAGAGCTTGACCTTTTTCCTTATTAATTTGAAACTCATTTTTGTTTTGTTCTTAAAAATATATGTTTTTATTGATTTTAGAGAGAGAGACAGGGAGAGGGATACAGAGATAGAAACATCAATGAGAGAGAAACATCGATCGGCTGCCTCCTCCTACATGCCCCCTACTGGGGATCGAATCTGAAAACAGGATATGTGCCCTAACCAGGAATTGAACCAGTGAACTCTTGGTTCATAGGTTGATGCTCAACCATTGAGCCACACCAGCTGGGCTGAAACTCATTGTTTTTAAAATAAAATGTTTTCCAGTCAAAAGCCACATGTGGCTAATGGCTACTGCACTGGAATGTCCAGATAGAATTTGATGTCTTCCTAAATCGTGGTTCAAGAAAAAAATCAAAGCAATACATCTTCATATGAAAACAGAGTATTTACTGTCAGGAAAACCGTCTCTGAACAAATTAATAAAAGATGTATTTCAGTGAGAAGGAAGAAAATAGCAAATGAATTAGTCAACATGATGGTAAATCTAAACAATCATTAGCTGTATAAAAGCTTAAGAATTATGTAACTTCAAAATTACAAATAAAATAACATTTAGATTGATATAAACAATAGGAATTAAAACAGTTTGTTCCCTGGAAACAAACTATAAGACACAAAATTAATATCTAGCATTTAAAAAATGAATAATGTTGGTTGTTTAACAAGCGTCTGAAGCACTTAGAGTAAACCTCTCCTGTCCCACAAATACATAGTCAATACACGTGTTTTGATTAGAAGTTATTTGGCTCTAGATTTGATTCTGTTTTTGAGAATTGTAGAGATATTGACT
>NW_006293533.1:509981-510768 GCF_000327345.1 Myotis davidii
ATACATTTAGAAGGGAAAGTTTCAGCAGATCATGCTACCTCTAGTGCCATACTTGCTGATTTTTTGTGATTTTACTCATTATAATAATTGTTTCAATTTATATACTTACTAGTGACCCAGTGCATGGATTTGTGCACATTGAAAGGAAATTAATTAGAAGGTGGCCAGCAGGGCAGGTCTGGGCGAGAGGGGCCGGACACACCCTGGACCAACCTCCCTAGGTACCTCCCCGGCGTCAGCGGAGTGAGTGGTGTCCCCCCGGCAGGTGGGATCCCTCGGCCTGGCCTGCAGGCTCCTGCATTGAGCATCTGCCCCCTGGTGGTCAGTGCGCATCATAGTAACTGGTCTGTTGGTTGGACACTTAGCATATTAGCCTTTTATATATATAGATAGGGATTTTTTTAAAAAATGTTGAGATATAATGTATACTGTAAAAAGCATTATTCTTATTTGTACAGCTTGAAGAATTTTATGAATGTGTACATCCATATAACCACCACCATCACCACCACCACTGGATGCTAGAATTACTCTAGCACCTAGGATAATTCTAGCACCCAGGAAGGTGCCCTCATGCTCCATTGTAATCAGTCAATTCTGGGTTACCAAGAGTAATCATTATTATGACGTATCATGCAGATTAAGTTTTGCCTGAAAATAAACATCATAGAAATAGAATCATACAATGTGAACTCTTGTGTTTTCTGCCTTCTTTTCCTCAACATTCTGAGATTTATCTACTTTATGTAACCAAGCTTTTCAAAGAATACATATTATAATTATTTCA
>NW_006293533.1:510819-513398 GCF_000327345.1 Myotis davidii
CTTACAAAAAAATTTAAAGGTGGCTTTGTGCCTTGTATCACTTAGTAACAGTTAAGATTTTTACTTTTTTAGGGTGATGAGCACTAGTCATGGTTCACATTTTTATGAGGAATATATCCTTAATATATCTTTTTGAAAAAATGGAATAGTTTGTCATTCAAATAAGCCTCCTTTCCTCTTCATTCTTTGAGAAGGAAAATTTCTTTAAAATGTAAATGGGAGTTGGGGGGCAGTGATTGGAGAACAGGAGAGAATGGCATTAGTGATCACAAAAATATGTCTCATAAATAGTTACATATCAGGATTCTGTGGAATCATATGATCATAAATAAAGCAAATTCCTCTCTAGAAAACTATATATTTTCTTTTCCCTCTGAAACTGGAAATATTTACTAATATTCATTGACCTTTTCATTCAATTATCCAAAAATGAGATGGTAGTAACCCCTTGACTGGTTTTTCAGTCTTTTTTTTTGTATAGACCAGGCTTTTAAAAGTAAAGAGAAGTCTCTGAGATAATATTTTAGTTGTGCCCCTGCTTCCCCAGCTATATGCAGAAAGCAAGGGTGGAAGATCTCCTTTAACTTGAAGCTTCCAAATTGAAAAACAAACCAAAACCTGGTGCTTTATAAAAGGCCTTTACCATAAAACTTATTTCTATTGCTAATTACCTCAAAATAAACTATTAAAGTTTATTTTGTCTGACAAAATATAATGTGGCAGCTGTATGACCTACAGAGGCTGTCATGAAGTTGTTAGGTGGCAAAATAAATGTGAGTGCTTTAAGAAGCTTAGCACGTGGTTCCAGAGTTGTTTCAACAAAATTGATAAGCTAGCAATAAGATCGGGTTTTTAAATAGACTTCACCATTCACGATGAACAGTTTTACAACTGCTTGAATAGGATGGTAAAATAAAATATCACTGGTGTATTTTAAAAAGAAACTACCTTAAAGCAAATTCTTTTAGAAGTCCACTGCCTAAAATACTACATTTATGTGGAATAATTTTGCTCTGAAAAGTTTGGATCTTCCTTGGAAAATAGAAATTGGTGTTACTCCCAGGATCTTTTCTAGGCACTGCTTGTATGCTTAATGATATATTCATCTATCAGACAGGGTAGAAAAGATCAAACATGGTCACTCCAAGGCCTGAGGAGATACAATATAGATATTACTTGGATTTATAGAAAGTGTCAGAGAAGAAACAAAATGCGTGGGGGCAGTCATTTGTACTGTGCTTTACTTTAGGAGTGCGATTTAAAAATAAATTTTTAGGTAGGTAAGGCAATTTATTTCTGAATTCACAGTCAATGATATTCTGAGTTTGGTGTCATTTATTCAGCTTCCTCCTTATACACAGAGAAGAGCTATTCAGGTCTCACTTCTGGTTTAAAATTATTTCAGATAGTCATTTTGCCTTTCTAATTCAAAATGACTTTATTAGAATTTGTGTAAAATAGTTGTAACACTTTCTGGCTTGCCACAAGTCTTATAAAATGCCTCACTAGTGGCTCTATAAGCTGAAATTTTTTTTTTATAAGAATTAGGGGAGGATATAAGTCATGCATACTCCATGATGTTCTTAGTATCAGTCAATCGACATAGAAGGTCAAGGAGCAACTTAATTGAGCTATGATACCATTCTATTAGTGGTCTTTATGTGTGTGTCAGGTAGATTGGTATGCACCTCTGAATCCCTAAGAAAGTTTTTAAAATATACTGTGCAGGATGCCCCTTCTCCAGAATTCACATAAAAATTCTCAATGACTGAGGAGACAGAAGGTCTGTGTGCTTTCTTAATTTCTCAAGCCCCCAAAAGCAAATGCTTTGGAAAATAACTTTGTTTCAATATTACAATGAGCAAAGCTGACCCTCCCTTTGAATCATACTTCAAAAAGTAACTAAAAGTAATAAAGACTGGAGAATCAAATTAAAGATCCCAGAGTATTCTCTGGGTGAATAATTTAGAGTTCTTAGTGTTTGAAAGTTGAAAGTAATGTTTTCTTTATAGTAGCGCTCTAAAAATAACACGCATGTGGGAGTGTGTGTGTGTGTGTGTGTGTGTGTGCCTGCCTTTAAAAACTATGGACCTATCCTATATCATAAAGAGCTAATATGCAAATGGTCATCGTACCCTCGAGCCCTTGTGCCCTCTCTCTGTGGCTGGGGGACCTGAGGGTGGGCCGGGGGACCTGAGGCTATGCCAGGGGACCTGAGGCCATGCCCCCCACCCGGCTGGGCTTGATGGGGACCTGAGGCTGTGCCCCCATCCTGTGGGGCTTGACAGGGGTGGGGCTGGGGTTCATGAGATTTTGAGGCATGCATGGGTGGGTGGGGACTTGACTCTGGGCAAGATTCTGACAAGAAAGAGATTTTCATATACATTTTACTAATTTTCTTTCATCTTTGACACTTCTATTATACAGAAAGGGCAAATAGCAATATTAAAATATTTCCTCTAGTTAATTCCCTTTTAATGTGCACACATTTCATGCTCTGGGCCACTAGTGGAATATAACTGAAATTGTAAACATTTATTATTTCCAAGTATTTCAGTTATATTATTATAATGGCATTT
>NW_006293533.1:514624-515529 GCF_000327345.1 Myotis davidii
GATGATTGATTTAACTACATATATATTTTTATGCCCATATGAACTAGATTTTTTAGAGAATTCTATATTATAATGTGACTTCATTAAATCTTTCAGAGTTTGAAACTGTGGCCTCTGCATAGATTTTTGCCAAGAACCCTGATATCATATATAAAACTAGAGGCCTGGTGCACAAATTCGTGCATGGGTGAGGTCCCTTGGCCTGGCCAGTGAATGGGGCCCATCAGGGCCATCCTGCCCAGTCATGATAGGGGCCAGCCAGCCAGGAGAGGGACTTCAGGAGGTTGGCTGCCGGCCCGATCGAGGCCAGCTGGCTGAGGGGGGGAGAGAGGGACCACAGGAGGTTGGCTGGCCAGCCGGGGGGTGGGGTGGGGACTGTGGGAGGTTGGCCAGCCACAGGAAGTTGGCTATGGGAGCACACTGACGATCGGGGGCAGCTCCTGCATTGAGCATCTGCCCCCCGGAGGTCAGTGCACTCATAGTGACCATTCGACAGGTCATTCGGTTGTTCTGTTGCTTAGGCTTTTATATATTAGATGGGAAGACTACAGTGTCTCTATTTGTGCCTGAATAGGCAAAGGGATTTTTTCAGGTCAAATGGGTGTCATTGTTGTTCTAAAACTTTAGATGATTTCCTGATATGTTTGGTTAGTATTCCCTTATATTTGACTAGGGGCCCGGTGCACGAAATTCGTGCACTGGGTGTGTGTGTGTGTGTGTGTTGGGGGGGGGGAGTGTCCCTCAGCCCAGCCTGCCCCCTCTCACATACTGGGAGCCCTCAGGCGTTGACCCCCATCACCCTCCAATCGCAGGATCAGGCCTGGCCAGGGGACCCTGGGCAGAGGTGTCAGGCCTGGGCAGGGGACCCTCTTTTCCCCCCATCACTGGTTCTGCCCCCAGCCCTC
>NW_006293533.1:516190-542049 GCF_000327345.1 Myotis davidii
TCGTGGCCTTTGCCCTGCCCCCCAGCTCTTAGCTCCCCCCTGGGTTTCCGATCACTGTCAGTGGCAGGGGGCTTCTTCCTGCTTTCCCTTTTGCCTCCCTGCATTGTGCCTACATATGCAAATTAACCGCCATCTTGTTGGCAGTTAACTGCCAATCTTAGTTGGCAGTTAATTTGCATATAGCCCTGATTAGCCAATGAAAAGGGTATCGTCCTACGCCAATTACCATTTTTCTCTTTTATTAGTGTAGATACCCAGTTCTGATCATTTCTCTAATTTTGATACCTTAAATGGAAAGCCAAAAACTAAAATAAAGGGGACCAATTAATGGAAATGGCAAGATCTCTCAGAAAAAAAAATATGTGGAGCTGTGTGTTAGTTGAAGGTATTATTAAAAGGAAGCTCTAAGACTTTCTTTGCATATCAAATTTCTGTTTATTTCTAACTTTGCTTCTAGCTGCTTGAAATTCTGTTTAAGCAACTTTTTCTGTGGAATGTTGGTAAGGTCTATAAATAGAATTGTTTGACTACTGGAATCAGTTCACATCAGATTTACTCTTTCATAATAATAACATTCTTGAAGGCAATCATCACACAACTGAAATATTATAGGACATTAAATTACAAGCTTCTGGAATTCCATTTTAAAATATTGTTTTGTTAGCATTCTGTGAGGACTTTAAATACATTTGCTTTAAATTCCTTCCTTTTAGATAGACAATGAAAGTAAATTAGACTGATTCTAGCCATGATTCTAAATTTCCTCGCTTGTACATTTGCATAACACTTTACAATTATTTTAAAATATATTTTGTGGTTTAATAGTTTTCTAAAGAATTTGGTACTTAAAGTTGTGTGTGTGTGTTTAAGCCATTCAACAGCAATGTATTTTGTTGTCACAGGTGCTTTATTACAAGACATTTTAAAATCAAATGAAAATATGTATGTCATTTGTGTGAGTGTGTGCACGTGCGTTGACAAGCAAAATATGACCAACCTTGCTAACTCATTTTCATTACTCTTCTCCACCATTCCTTTGTCCAGAATTCCTACTGTTCCATCTACAAACTTAATAATTTCCTGTCCACATACCTTTGCTTTGGCTCTTTACTCTCTTTGGAATCTCCCCCTTAACCCTGGTCAAATCTTACTCATCTAAAGGGCCATATATAAAAAAGGAAATTAATTCTCTTTTCATTGTAGTTGAGGTAATTTTGCTATACTCTAAATCACCTTTATGTTCTTTTTCTCGCTATATACGAGTATACATTTAATCTCCCCAATTGTGCTATGGATTCTCTGAGCAAATGACCTGTAATTTTTGGAAGATTATCTATATATATAAAAGGCTAAGCGACCAACCGTATGTCTGTCTGACCATCCAGCCGACCAGCCGGTACATATGATGTGCACTGGCAATTTAAAAATAAGCGTTGACTCGCGCATGTGTGATACATATAAAGCTCTCACTGGTGCCAATCACACGTGTTTTAATTTTATGATACTACTAGAGGCCTGATGCATGAAATTCATGCAAGAGTAGGCCTTCCCTCTGACACCCGGGACCCAGCCTTCCCTCGCAGCCCCGGCTTCATCTAGAAGGTCGTCCAGAAGGTCATCTGGTCTAATTAGCATATAACGCTTTTATTATTATAGATATTATATATACTATTTTGACATGTAATTTTTTGCAGTAACATAATTACCATACAAATCTTTCTTCTAATTAATTTCCTTTCAATGTGCACAAATCTGTGCACTGGGCTACCAGTGTTTAAATATGTATAGTGCTTAAATTATGTTTTACTATAGATGTTCAAAGAAAACAAGCAAACAAACACCTATTATATACACAAAAGTTAACAGATACAGTTCTTGCCAGAATAATGTTTTCTCACATTGGTTTTGCTGGTAAGTGAATAAATCTCTTAGTAATTTCAGAGTGATAAGCAATTATGGCTTGCTTTTACCTCCCACAGTTTCTGTTCCATGCCACCCTGTCAAGGGAAAGTGTAGTCTTGAGGCCAGGGATGATAAAGAAGAGATGTGTAGCAAGCTCTTCTCTGATTTGAGTGAGTACCAGCATCCAGGAGGTAGGACAGGACATAGCATTTAGACTTCTGGGAGGCATTTGTGCCTCCGTTATTTGTGATTCCCAGTAATTTATAAATTCAGATGGTAACAGATATGCCAGAAATAATAATTCTGTCCCAAATTTAGGAATGAAACATGAGAGTTAGAATCCCAGCCTCCTGTGTTAGGTTTAGGGCTGGACACTGGGGAACTGGATAGAAGGGCTAAAAAAAGAATGAATTAAAATAGCGGGGTGGAGATTGAGGGTGATGAATGAAAGAAGTGTAGTAGGGATATTACAGCACCATACTTGCATGGATGACCAAGAGAAGATGAGTCTGGGAAAAGGACTGAGAAGGAGCAGTCTTGGTGTGGGCATAAACCAGGGAGCCAGTCCTTGGTCTTAATGTCTTTTCAGTCATAACTCACCTTTTGGTGATCTCATTCAGTCACAGGGCTTTAAATAACATCTATTAGGCAAGTTACTTCCAAAAAATGTGTCTTCTTGACATCTGATTCCCAAATTCCAGATCCAACTGCCCACTTGACACCCCATTTGAGTATCTGACAGGTATCTTAAACTGAATAGGTCCTAAAGTACAGTTCTACTTGTAGCTACCATCTTCAGCAAGCTGCATTATCTGTAGTTTTCTCTATCTCAGTGGATAGTCCTCCATTCTTTCTGTTACTGAGACCAGAATCTTGGAGTCATGCTGATTCCTCTCTTTCTCACTCCACATCCAGTCTGTCAGAAAATTCTGTTGTCACTGGCTCTACTGCTCTAGTTCAACAGAAATACATTGAGTTTCTAGCAGGTTCTCACTTCCTCTAGTGCTACCAGTCTGGTTGCAGGCCATCATCATCTCATACCAGATACTAGTGCACTGCCTCCCTAACTGGTCTCCTGGTGTGTCCTTTAGTTGCTGATTTGAAAAGAATTTATTGTAGACTCTTTTATAATGCAGTGACATGTGATACCTTAGTATTTTGAGTAGTATTCTTTGACAAAGAAAATATTGTTCTGAGATACCTAAGAAGTATTTAACAGAAAATGTATAAAGTGGCTGTGAAAGGCAACAATCTGTCTAGGCTTACCAACTGTGATTGAAACATATTTTGCCATAAACGTGAGCCATATTTTTTAGCAGACTAATAAGTGGATGGGTCTGACTGTGTGAACCATTGGTCTGTAACTCTGCTTCAGTGCAACCTAAGATGTGCTGACTTATTAAAGGATTCATTCAAACACATTTTCTTCCTTGACACAGTTAGGTTCATAAAAAAGCAAGAGAACATATATAGTTGGCTTTTTAATCTTCAAAGGAGGAATGAATTTTAATAGATTACTTCTTTATTGACATAAAGATCAGAATCTTGGCCACAGGTAGAAGTTAAAAACTCAGAAAGGATAAATGATTCAGCTCCAATAAAAAGGTAGTTTTTAGGAACACTTAGATACTGTATGTTTGATTAAAGTGTTGCCTAGACTTTTGCCAATTTCATATGATTTGACCTTGATTCCAGTATAACCCAATCAGATCGAATAATAATGCCTCTGGCGGTCACAGGCCTTCTGTGATTTTCCTATAGCAATTTCTTGAGTCTATAATCTAGTTCACTTAACAGTTACCTTAAAACCTATGTTAACTTTTTTTTTAAATAGGAGAACAAAATAAATTTCCCTCTAATAAGTTTGTTTTATTTAGTCTAATGTATAGGTTTACTTTTGAAAGGAGAACTGCTGAAATCTTAGGCATTTTTTAAAATACTTCTAAACATGAGCTCTTTGGCACCCATACAGGTAAACATTAAAATAAAATTAGAGACATATTATCATATTTGATAATATATAAGCTTCTTGAAATGTCAGAGAAAGAGTGAACAAATGCTAACAAAACAAAATCCAAGTTCAGACAGGTATATCTTTTGACACACAAAAAGATCCTTTCATTGTACTTGAAAGCTTTACTAATTCCAAATCTGATGAACTATCAAATTGATTATTTCCTATCAGTTTCAGACCACTATAATCTAAATTAGGGAATCTTAACCTGGGGTCAATAAATGGGCTACAAGAAGATCTATGAATTCCTTTGTATACAGAGTTTCATTTTTATAGTCAGTTTCCTTAAAAGAGAGATCATAATGTTGACCATATTCTCAAAGGAATCCATGATCCCCCCAAAATGTTTAAAAACTACTGATCCTTATTACTTTCTAGCCTATGTATCTATCTATCTCACTGTGATAAAGTACTTAAACTAGTTTAAATCTTACACCGACAATGGAAGTTCTGTATTTATAGTTTCTAAGATCTGCTATGTAGGTTTTGAAAAAGCAAGCTCAATCAAGGCACTATTGTTAATAATGTGAGCAGTAATTGGTATATGAAACTCTCCTTTGGCTTGGTGTATGTAACTTTACAATTACCATGTAATGTGAATAGGCTGGGATACTAATTTAAGTGCTCGGCAGTGCCTGTGATTATAATTTTGAGAAATTATCTTTCTTTTTTCCTTTTATTCTGTGCGGTTACAAACCAGTAAGCATAGCTGATCCTGCTGCCCTTGGCTTTATCATTTCTCCGTGGTCTCTGCTGCTGCTGCCGTCTGGTAGTGTGTCATTTACAGATGAAAATATTTCCAATAAGGATCTTCGAGCATTCACTGCACCCGAGGTTCTTCAAAATCAATCACTAACTTCTCTCTCAGATGTCGAAAAGGTAACAAGTTTTTTTTGGCTTGATTTTGTTTGGGCTACCCTACCTCAACCCGCTGAGGAAAAATTTAAAAATGATTGTGTGTTTTAAGAAATTTATTTTTATATTAATAATTCAAAGTTGTTTTATAAAATTTTATGGAACTAAGAAAAATATGAAAAAATGTGAGCCATTATTAACTGACTAGAGGCCCAGTGCACGAAATTCGTGCTTGGGGGGGAGTCCCCTCAGCCCAGGCTGCGCCCTTTCCAATCCGGACCCCTCGGGGGATGTCCGGCAGTCGAACATCCCTCTCACAATCTGGGACGCAGCCTGCTGTTCAGTCGTTTGGTCATCCCTCACTAACCCCCCTGCTGGCCTTGTCACCCCGCACAGCCTGCTGTTTGGTCATTACTGTTACTGTGATGGCATCCCAGACAATTTGCATATTCCTCTATTATTAGTATAGATGTTTATAAAGATGTATTAATATATGCTATGTATAAATCATTGTGCTTCTAAGGAAAATAAAAAACAATTACAGAATTGATCCTGATAACATCTATAGAACAATGTGTAATAGATGGCAGAATGAAGTAAATGCTACATAGAGGTAAAAAGTATTTTGGGAATTGAGAGGAGGAACAAGTTCGTTTAGTGTAGATCGATATCATGGCGAAGGTGGTATTTATGTTGGGCTTTGTAGACTGAGTAGAACTTAGACAAGTGAAAATAGGTAGAAATAGGCATTTCACTCAGGGTTATTAGTTTGTGAAATGATTCACTGTGATGGAGAAATGTTTGGTTAGACCAACTGGGCTAGAGCATTACTACCTGGCAGGCTGTGCTTAGAGAAAGAAATTGAAGCTATAGATCTGAATAAGGAAGACTCCAAATGCCAAAACTTGAGACATTCTTCTGAGTCAGTGGTGAGCTATCCTAATTTTAGGAGAGTAATATGGTGGAATTTCTTATTTCAGAGGGTAAGGTTGAGAAAAGTGGATAACTAGGTGGTATGAAAGATTGTGTAGGAATCTAAGATTAATATAGGGGAAAGAACTAAATACAGGATACAGTACAGTGGAAGCAAAGCAGACTGAGTTTGTCGATTCATTTGATGGAATAATGAAGAAAAGTTTATGATAGAAATATTCAGTCTGAGGATGGTGATGCCATTGTGACCAGAAGAAGATTTGATTTCATTGTAAGGCTATGAAAAAAATTGGGAACAATATAGTATATATAGCAGGCTGTAATAATTTAGATATGGAACCTTGGAAAATTCAGTATTGCTATGAATATCGTTCTCTTACAACATTCCATAGAAGTGTGAATATTAACATAATAAATTGCTAGTAGTAAAATTGTTAAATCAAAAAGTGTGTAATCTTTTTTTTCACCCTGCTTGGTTCTTCAACTACTACCCCATGAATTCATAATAAGAAAAAAAAATGCTTGCAATGAGATTTTTTTTCCTCACTTTCAGATTGTCACATTCTATGAACAAGGCTTGTGGAAAAACCTCTTATATATTGCTGGTAGAAAGGCAAAATGATACAACTTCTATGTAGGGAGATCTGACAACATGTATCGAAACTATGGATGATTAAGCCTTTATCTGTAATTTCAGAGAATCAATTCAAGAAAAATACCTGAATGTCCAAAATGACATATCACAAGACTCTTAGCAAAAGTTTGGGAAAATCCTAATTGCCCATTAATAATAGATTGGCTAAATAGACAGTGCTAAGCCACAAAATGGATTTCTATGCAGTATTTAAAAAACATGAGAAGATCTCTAAGCATTGATATGGAAATATCTCTTATTAAATTAAAAATGCAAGTAATTTTAAAAGTTTCTGACCTTTTGTAAAATAAGGTGAAAATAAGAATGTATTTTAAGTTTTGCTTGAGTTTGCATAAATAAATAAACTTTAAAATAGATAAGAACTAATAAAAATGGTTGCTTAGAGGATGGGCTGGGGAATTGTGGGGGGCAGTTTGAATAATTTCTAGTTGTATTTTCTATTTTAAAAGCTCTCATTTTTATTAAAAATACAAAATGATGATTTTATCAAATTATTATACTTCCTTTGGAACAAAAGATTATTAATATATAGGACTTAAAGTTTTTTAAATTTTGTTTTATCATAAAATGACTTTTTTTAAAAATTATATTCCTAGATCCATATTTATTCTCTTGGAATGACATTATATTGGGGGGCTGATCATGAAGTACCTCAGAGCCAAGTAAGTCAAATCTTCACATTTGTACAACTTTATACTTTATAAAAAGCTCTTTCGTGTGTTCATTGCAGTGTTATTTACAATGGCCAAGATATGAACCATTGGATAAAAAACGATTGGATAAAAAAGCTGTGATAATATATACAATGAAATATTACTCGGCCATCAAAAAATGAAATCTTACCATTTGCAACAGCATGGGTGGACCTGAGGTTATTATGATAAATGAAACAAGTCAGTCAGAGAAAGACAAATATGATTTCACTTACATGTGGAATCTAAAGAACAATATAAATGAACAAACAAAACAGATCCATAGATACAGAGAACAGTTTGATGGTTACCAGAGGAGAGGTGGGTTGGGGGACTGGGTGAGAAATGTGAAGAGATAAAGATATACAAATTAGTAGTTACAAAATAGTCACAGATATAAAGTACAGAATAGGGAATATAGTCAGTAATATTGTAATAGCTATGTATAGCACCAGGTGGGAATCAGAAATATCAGGGTGAACACTTTGTAAAGTATATGATTATCTAACCATTATGCTTTACACCTAAAACTAATTCAAAGTAATATTGAATATAAACTGTAATTGAAAAATAAAATAATTTTTTTTTCCTGGACACGCTCTGGAACCTTCCCACGGTCTCTCCCTGGCTGGCCAACCTCCCACATCCCTCCCCGGCCCCAATTGTGCACCGGTAGGGTCCCTCGGCCTGGCCTGTGCCCTCTCACAATCCAGGCTGAGCCCCTTCCACCCCCATGCACGAATTTCGTGCACTGGGCCTCTAGTTTTCTATAATACTTCTGATTCCTAAAAACCCTATGCAAACATAGTAGTAAATAGTAATTGAAGCAAAGATGTAACATATTAGACTTAGGTTTTATAATAAGCATATAGAAGTCAAAAACAAAAATAATGAGGTGTGTTTTTCATTAAATTAAGAAGTTATAAACATTTATCCTAAATTTCATACTTCTTAAGGTCTATGAAAGAGGAATGATAGTCTTCAACTTGATTTGGTCTCAGTTTACATCATGAAAAATACTGTGTATTTAAGAAAGTTAAATTATTGCCGAAACCGGTTTGGCTCAGTGGATGGAGCGTCGGCCTGTGGACTGAAGGGTCCCGGGTTCGATTCCGGTCAAGGGCATGTACCTGGGTTGCAGGCACATCCCCAGTGGGAGATGTGCAGGAGGCAGCTGATCGATGTCTCTCTCTCATCGATGTTTCTAACTCTCTATCTCTCTCCCTTCCTCTCTGTAAAAAATCAATAAAAAATATATTAACAAAAAAAAGAAAGTTAAATTATTACTGGACATGTATCATATTATAGAGCCTAACATATATGTAAAATGTGATCATAGCCTATAATTAACACTTTATACTTTTTTCTGGTAACTGAAAAGAAAGTCAATATCAATAATTATAAATTGGAAGGGAAGTATAAACTTTTACTTATATTTTCCTGCCGAAACCGGCTTGGCTCAGTGGATAGAGCGTCGGCTTGCGGAATGAAAGGTCCCAGGTTTGATTCCGGTCAAGGGCATGTACCTGGGTTGCGGTCACATCCCCGGTGGGGGATGTGCAGGAGGCGGCTAATCGATGTTTCTCTCTCATCGATGTTTCTGACTCTCTATCTCTCTCCCTTCCTCTCTGTAAAAAAAAAAATCAATAAAATAGATTTAAAAAAAAACTTTTACTTGTATTTTCCTATCAAAAATAATAATTATTTTGGAAATAATTTAATATTAATTCAGAAGTATTTATTAAATGTCTACTTGTTTTTAGACACTGTACTAGACACTAGGAATAGAATGGCCTGTGCCTGTGGAGTCCTTTTGTGGGAAGAGACAACTAAACCAATTACAACACAATGTGATGAATGCGATGTTAGGGAAAATGGAGGGTGCTGTGGAAAACCAGAGATAGAGCCTCTAATAGGCTTGAAGGGTTAGAATATAAGGGAGAGTACATCTAAAGCTGTTTCTAAAATACGATATAATGCCCGAATGGAGGAGAAGTGGAGGGGTCCCGGAGAAAGCATGTTTAAACCAAAGTGGACGCACCAGGTTTAACTCCCATCAGTAATGCCCCAGTGCCCGCCAGTACTTCCTATTGTCAGTCTTTTTAACCATTCAATCAAGTCTGTGGTGGCTTCTTTTTGTGATTTCAATTTGCATTTCTTGGTATGCTAATTGGACATTTGGATATAATCTACAGATTATTCAGCTAGTAAAAAAAAATCTCACACTTTGTCTTCTCTGCTTCACCGTCATAATGAAAACATATTTAAATGATCTTTAGTCATTGTAATATTTGAAATCTCTTCTAAGTTATCATGAGTATCAATCTATACTAAACATACCTTTAATATATTACATGTTATTGAATATTAGGAAATTGTTTATTTCCCCCAAATGGTATATATATTGTAAATGCTGACCAAAATATTGGAATAAAGAATTCCATTTCTTTATATACAGAAAAGCCACTGAGTTTTTCTATAATACTTCCTATGTTGGGAGATGTATATTAATGACCTGCTAACAATTTTTTGGGATATCAAAAGGTAAAACGCAGTAAAGAATATATACTATTGGATAGGACTTAATTTCTTCCAAGTATTTGAAGGGTGTTTGTTGTGGTTCCTGTCACTTCCAGAATGGCTAATTTTGTAGGATTTACTCACACCTCTCAATGTAGCTTCTTTGTTCTTTATATTCAGCCTATCAAGCTTGGAGATCATCTCAACAGCATCCTGCTTGGAATGTGTGAGGATGTCATCTACGCGCGGGTTTCTGTGCGGACTGTGCTGGATGCCTGCAGTGCCCACGTTAGGAATAGTAACTGTGCACCTTCATTTTCCTACGTGAAACAGTTGGTAAAACTGGTTCTGGGAAATCTTTCTGGGGTAAGCTGCAGTTCTGTTTGTTACATGTAGTCATATTTTTTATGTTTTTTTAAATTAAAAAAAATTTTTAGAGAGTGGAAAGGAGAGTGAAAGAGACAGAGGTAGAAACATGGATGATGAAAGAAACATGAATTGGCAGCCTCCTGCATGCCCCCTACTGGGATCAAGCCCACAACCAGATATCCAGCCGGTGACCTTTTGGTTCATAGGTCAGTGCTCATTCATTGAGCCACACTGGCCAGGCCATATAATCATATTTTTAAATTTAGCATATAACAAAATTTTCTTTGAAGATATTTTATAGGCAGCATTTTCTCATCGAAAACTAGGAACAGGAGATTGAATTTTTTTTCTAATGTTGTTTATTTGAAACAATAATTAAAATTCACAAGTCTAGTGCTATGACCTAGTCTCCTAGATTTTTATGAAACCTATTCTTTAGATCTTTAATTCAGCAGATGTCAAAGAATCACAGCATATTAGAGCTGAAAATGTCTGCTCTTGTCTTGTTGGTCTGTTGTGAAAAACTCATTGATGTGCAAAATGAGTTTTATAATTATTTAAATGTACTTTCTGTCATTTTATTATTCTTTCATGGCCACTTATTTGTCTGGGCCCCTTAGCTGTTCCCAAAATCCTCCCCTCCTTCACTGGACACTAGCACCTGGTACATGTGGGGTGGGGGTGAAGAGCATCCATGTGTGTATTCCTGCCGTATTGCTCCAAACCTGGACTTCTCACTTTCCCTCTTGGGTATGAGGAATCCCAGGAATGACAAACTATATCTAATAGTCCCACCTCTGCACTTCTTAAGCTATATTCTGTTCTATTTGCCCTAGTTTGGGTACACCTTGAGTTTTGAAATTTGATCTAGAGCTAAATGAGAATTTGTTCTTACCCTTTAGGGTAGCGGTTCTCAACCTGTGGGTCACGACCCCTTTGGCGATCGAATGACCCTTTCACATGGGGTCGCCTAAGACCACCCTCATATCAGATATTTACATTATGATTTATAACAGTAGCAACATTACAGTTATGAAGTAGCAACGAAAATAATGTTATGATTGGGTCACAACATGAGGAACTGTATTTAAAGGGCCAGAAGGTTGAGAACCACTGCGTTAGGGTTATGGTTCCTGAGTCGTGTCCCTGTCCTTTGTGTGAGCTCTGTATTTACCACTGTCACACATGTTCTTGCTGGCTTCCTCATCCCTGGAGGTTTAGTTCTGCCATCTTAACCAGGATGTCAGATGGCTGGCAGGAATATATGCACACACTTCGCCAGTTGATAACTAGGTAAATGGTCTGTAAACTGTAGCTCATGGAGCCTTTTCAATTCTGTAACGAAGGGGATGCAGGTCATAGAGGCTGAGTGAATGGGGTCCTTGGCTGCTTATCTCCCCTCCTTAACTACAACTGCTCCACTTGTGTTTGATTGGTCTGTTTATATTCCTGCGTGTGATTCTTTTAAACAAAGATAAAGCTATTTTAAAAATCCACGGAAGACCTCTATCCAAACCAAAGTTTCCTACATATTTTCAAACATTTTTTAATTCCTCTGATTAAATAAGCTTGAGGAAAAACTGTTTAAGGGAAATTGTGTTTTCACTGCACAACTTTTCAGAGTCTTTATTACACCAGACTGTATTATTAACTTTCAAAAGAGATAGGCTTGTAAGTGAAACATACCCCAAACTTATTTGAATCATTTTTTTTCAGATCTTTTCGTAACACTCTCTGAAATGTTGCTCAACATTAATTCCTTTACATTATAAATAAAAAACATTGAGACATGGCTTATGGAAATTATGTTTCTTATTGGTCAGTCCAAGGGATCTCTCTGTCACACCATACCTCCTCTAAGCCTTTGTTCTGTTTACTGATTTTACTCCTATAGTAAAATTGCTGGAAATATTTTTCCATCTGTTTCCATGAAGAACTATTCCTCCACAGAATTCTATTATCAATCTGATAATTGCCCATATTAGATAAGACTCCATCACTTTTGGTATTTAGTTCATTTTATTACAATAGCTATATATTGCTCATCTACTTATGAAACCTGTGCTAGATACTATAGGACATACAAATTTGAATAGAATATGCTCTATCTTCTAAGAGCTCTAAATAAAAGTTCTACAACCATTTGTTCAATTATAAAATGTGAAGAAAGGTATTAAAAGTAAAATTTTTTAAAGCTATGAGGGCTTGAGGGGAAAGGATACAAGTTATGGCCACATTGAAAAATAGCACTTTGAACTAGATCCTGTAGACAAGATAGAGAAAGTAATCTAGGCAGAAGGAAGTAAACTTGAATAAAAGTTGTGAAATAGGAAAGAGCAGGGTGTGTTTGAGGAACAGTAATAAGTCTGGTATGGGGTGTGTTGTGGGGTTGTTTAGTGGGAGAGAATAGAAGGATCAGTAGACAGAGAGCCTGCTTTCCAGAGGCAAAGTAGAAGTAACAATGCTCCCCTCATCTTTCCAGTGCTCTTGCTCATCTCCTGGACAGAAGTAACTCTGACAGTTTTTAAAGTGTTTACTTTGTGCCAGGCACTGTGCCAAATGGCTTTGTGCTTTTTCACATCTAGTCATCATAACAACCCCAGTTACAAGATGTCATTTTAATTTTATTCTCATTGTAAAGATAATGAAACTAAGGCTTAGAAAGAATAAATACCTTACCCATGCTACATACATGATAAATGACAGAGACACAATTGCAGCCTGGATCTCTCTGACCCCAAGCCCATGCTGTTAGCCATTACGCTTTTCTGCAGCTGTTGTTGCTGCTGGTAGCTGATAAAATGACTTCATCTTTCACTCAGGGTGAAATTTATTATAAGTGACCATAATCCCTACTTAAAATTGATTAGCATAGAGTAAAAGTCAGTAGACTAGCTTACTTGTCCTGATTCTTCCACTGGTGTAATGTTACTTTTTTTAAACCTCAATTTTAGTTATCTGAAAAATAGTACATACCTTCTACCCATACTACTGAACAGTTGTGAAGATAATTATTTCAATGTTGATGAGCTGCTTCAAAGTTCTTAGAAATTTTCTTGCTATTTCTCCTGTAACAAGAAAATAATGGTCCTCAAAAAACCCTTACCACATGAGGTTCTTTGAGGACTAAATGACATAAAGTATGTACAGCACTAAGGTAGGGCCTGCCTGATAGTAATTGCTCAATGAATGACAGCAGGGATTTGCAAAGAGACAGGGTGTCCTTATCTCCTCAGTTACTGACAATAGAGTACAATCTGGACTAACATCATTTACATAGTTTAAATGATAACATCATTTCAGAAATATATTCATTTAAGTCTTCTTATAGGTAAGAAACAATGCCTTGAATATACTACCTTAAACAGTTTTTTAGTCCATACTCAAGTTTCACTAAAGGAGAAATGTTAGGGTGTGCACGTGCTCGTCCGCGCGTGTGTGTAAAACCAGATGTGTATGTATGTTCTTGGTGCCAGATTTAAGTAATTTCTCTTTACCATTCTCTCTCCTTCCATTTATTTTTTGAAATTTCCACTCTAATAATCATCTGAATAAGCCCAGTGTTCAGTCTAACTTTTCATGCCTTATAATGTGGGATTAGATCGAGTTTGACATGCCTTATTTTAAACCAAGTACCCTTGATTAAAGTACTAAAGTTTAAGACTACTAAAACATTTTGTTATAAAGGGGACTCAAAAGAGCATTGATTTAGCCCTACCTGGTTTGGATAGAGCGTTGGCCTGCGGACTGAAGGGCCCTAGGTTTGATTCCGGTCAAGAGCACATGACCAGGTTGCGGGCTCGATCCCCGGTCGGGGCTTTGCATGAGGTAGCTGGTCAGTGATTCTCTCTCATCAATGATGTTTCTATCTCTCCCTCCCTTCCTCTCTGAAATGAATAAAAATATTTTTTTTTAAAGAGGATTGGTTTAGATTTAATTGCTATCCCTCAATATGTCCATTTATTTAAAGCATTCCTCAAATGCTTTAAATGTAAATATGGCTTAAATATATTCTAATAAAAAAGTAACTCCTGGCAGGAAAAAATCTAGAAAATTATTTTTGAAAATAATTCATATCAGTACCCTCCATGCATTGCAACAATCAGGTGAAACCTCTATTATACCATTACTAATGTATTTTAAAAATTATAATGTAACTTGATTGATGAATATAGTTACCAGTTTTTTGATGGAAAATAACACTTCAAGTTTACTATTTTCAAATGGAACTCAATTTAACTGCTTTAATTTGGCTAACTTTGTTCCCTAGTTAGCAGACTGCTTTTTATTGTTTCTTGCCTTTTATTTTCTGACAATGAATTGCCCAGAACTGAGCTACATAAATTCTTATCCAAGGAATACTAATTAACAATAGCAAATATGGAATGTCTTTACATAATGCGACACCCTCCAAAAATTATCTAACTAATGTCATTCTATGGCATATTACCATGACAAAAAAGGGAGATTCTTTTGTCAAACTTGATTTTTGATTACCTATGTACAGACGGATCAGCTTTGCTGTAACAGTGACCAAAAACCTGATCGAAGCCAGGCTATTCGCGACCGATTGAGAGGAAAAGGATTACCAACAGGTAAGAGTATAACAGTAGAAATTTCTTGGCTTAAACCTTATTTTATGGTTTCCTTCACAAAATCATACTTACCTGGGTTGGAAATCTGATAATTGTGACTTGACAATCATTAGAATATAGGTATGCAAAGTAGAGGCAGGGAACAGATAGGAACGCTACCTTTATTTTAATGTATTAATTCATTAAAATTACGCATAAAAATGTTGTTAATATAATCAAGACTACCACAGTAAATCATTGCCTTTTTCATAACATTATTATAGCAATAATATAAATTATTTACATTATCATGGTACTTTACATTAAAAATGCATTATAAAGCAAGACAAAACAGTACACATTTGTGAATATAAACTCTACTGAAATAAGTTTCACAAAGCAACATTATTCTTACTACACTTTATTTTATATTCTATTTCTTTTTTTAATGCTAGTTACAAACCACTAAATTGATTTTATGATTAACCAATTCTGTGACTTGCAGTTATACATATTGTGTTAGATTATATAATGTTTTTAAAAAAAAGCTGATGAAGAATAGTTTAGCTATTTGCCAATAGCATTAAATAATTATGGGTTCTATATAATAATTGAATTTATTTTTTAAGGAAATGAATAGGAATTCCAAACATGTGAAATGAAAGTTAAGTTTCAGGCTTGGCTAATTTATGAAATGAACTTTTGTGGGGGCTTTTATTATCTTTTTTCTCTTTACTTTTTACTGAGCAATATTGATAATTATGAAAATCTAAATAGTAACAAAAATATTTTGTGGGTGAAATAGTCTTATGGAGGCTGGGAAGAAGTAAATGTAAATATGGCTTAAATATATTCTAATAAAACATTCTAATTGATAATGTAGTCAGATTAGAAAACTAAGATGCCTAACTTTACAGTTAATCACATAATCAGAGCCCAGCTATCTTATTTAAAACCCAATGAGAAACTCATTGCGAAAACTAAATATAGACAATTGATTATCTCGACCAAATGTTTTGCAGAATTCACAACTTTCATGTATCCGAGAGGGAAGAATTGTCCCTAAGCAAGTGTGTAATGTTGTTCTTGAAGAAGTCAAAGAAAAGCAATAAAATCATTTCTAATGGAGTAATTCTGTAATGATGCAGTTAGTTAAGTGTCTGCTTTGGTACTTTTATTTTACTTATTGTGAATAATGACTTTTTCTGAAAAGTTATCTTAGCTCTCATATCATCAATTATAATCAATTCATTTCTGGTTACATAATGTTTCTTTTCTAGCACATATATTATTAGTTTATGTGGAGGTAAAAAAAAAACCCAGAAAGCAGATTTCGTTTAACTTAGTTTTTACAATTCAAAAAGAATTTTTAACCCTTTCTTGTGTTTCTTTAATGTACTTATGTTCCTATATATACAGACACACCTTCTTGTCGGCAAAAAACTGTTTCCCTTTATTTTAAAACTATACTAGGGTTTGAAATATGATATAGTGTGAACCTTGGTGCTAAAAATGGCAGCACTTTGTTAATGCATCAGATTTTCAGTCAGTGTCCCATCAGAACTGAATAGCAGCAGAAATTACAGCTGAATGTCATTGGCAAGCAGGAAGAGTCTTTCAGGGAGACAGCATACTTTGATAACTAAACATTAGATTTAAAAGAAATTATTTCTATTTCTCTTATTTATTATCTTTCTAGTTTATTTCCTTCTCCCCCCTTTTTCTCTTCTTTCTTTTCCCTCCCTCCTTCTCTCTCTTTGTCCTCCTTATTTTCTGTACATTCTTTTATCTCTTAAAAGAATTCCTTTCTATTATCTACTATCAATTAAGTGTCCATGTTATAAAATTGGGGTGTGGGTTTTTTTTTTTTTGCTTGTTTGTCACTTGTTTACTTAGAAAATATAATGTTATATTATTAATTTTTAAAGACAGTTTGTTTTTTCCTAACAATAAAATGTTAAATATAGGAAAACCAACCCCATTTTATCCCTATCCATTATGAATCTATAGAAAAGAAAAAAAAATCACCCTGCCATATTCAGTTCATTAAATTTTAAAAACTCACAGGTGTTAATATATTACCTTCAATGATTCAATCTTATTATTATAGACAATTATTATATAATATTTTAGACGTAGGAATTAGAGATTCAATTGAATCTATACCTACTTTATAACATAGCTTAAACAGTAAGTTATTTACTTGTCATTAAACTTACTAGACATGTAGATGCTAAGGATAGGGAAAACCTACTAAATTAAATACATTCTTTTTGTGGTGTTCAATGAATATTTGTTGATTGAATGGATATGAAAAAAGTTTAAAACTATTAGATATAATAATATATTTATAATATAATTTTAATGGTTTCATAAAGAAAAAAATATATATATATGACTTTATGATTTATCTTTTTAGATAATCCATTTGAAACCTTAGGTTGTACAAAGTAAAAAGAAAAACATAGCTCACCATATTGACTCATATTTTTAGACTATGTGTCATTTCAAACAAAAGTATTATTCTCTTTTATTTGTGACTTTGCTTTTATAATATTGAGAAAGACTTAATATAATGTCTAACAGCTTCTTAAAATTCTATGACTAACAGACTGTCCAAACACAGATAATCTAGGATTAATGGTAATGACTTAAAAAAATTAACAGAGAAATCTTTAAATAGTCTCTCCATTGATTTTATTCTCTAAAATAGTCGTCTCTCTTTTTTTGGATAATAAAATCCTCCCTATATGTAAACTCAAGAGAATTTGTAAGAAATTTAGTTGTGTCACTCAGAATAATTTTGAGTAGAATTAGAGTTCCTGATACTTAAAGAAACAATAATCTTTTGGATCAAGTGTAATGTAAGAAGATTCCCCAGTTTGTCTTAGCCATAGCTTCCCACAATAGTACTGCTCAAAGGCTTTCTTAATTTACCTTTAACTAGTTTATAAAACCACATCTCAAAAACAGTAAAAGTTACATCCCAGTTATAGCCATTACCAGACAGAAGCAATTAGCAGCTAAGAGTCAGTTGCATATAATAATATAAAAACTTCAAGGTTAAGAAAAATTACCTTGTGAAGAAGAAATATTCCTCTAGGACACCGAGCCCAGCTATCTTATTTAAAACCCATGAGAAACTCTCATTGTAAAAACCAAATATAGACGATTGATTATCTGGACCAAATGTTTTGCAGAGCTCAGGACCCTCATAAATCTGAAATGGAAGAATGTTTCCTAAGCAAGTGTACTGTTGTTCTTGAAGAAGTCATAGAAAAGCAATAACATCATTTTTAATGGACTAATTCTAGAATTACTCTATTAGAAATCCTGGTGTTACTTTTGGGCAGTGCCAGTTCTCAACTCTCAATGGTCACTTGCAAACCATTTTAGGGATAATGCCTTGTAACTATGTAATTTGATTGTTCAACTAAGTTTTAACAATACAGTTTTTCATCCATAAGTAAGTGACCTTAAAAGGTCCCTCCTTATATCTAACCTCTGAGATCTGTCAAAGAAGGTACGGCCCAAACTAGTGGGCTGTCTGCCCCCACTTTGTTATTTAATACTGCTCATGCCGATAAAATGGCTTCACTAAGCAGAGAGAAAGCAAACATTTCCTGCCAAGCTTACGGTGGAAACCTACACCGTGATCAGATCAGCATGATATAGCTTCAGAACTTGGGCGTATTGATAATATCACGTTTCTTTTTCTATGTACTTGAACACATTTGTGAGGACAGATGGGGAATCGAGGAGCCTCTTTTAACACTGAAATGTCATTTTGAAGTTAGTTTCTAAGAGATGCTGTGAATTTTTTGAATCTCTTGTCGGGGGAAAGGTAAATGATGATATGGTATCCAGTTACAGATAATATTATAATTTTTTAACAAAAATAGTTAAAATACAATGTACTTTACCAGGGAGATTTTTTTTTTTACCTAATTGAAATGGAATGTGTTTTATACTGAAAACTTTTTATGTTCTTAAATTGTTTATTCATACCTCTTCCAAGTGTATTTATTGTTCCCTTTAGTTTTTAGCAAGCTGTGTACTCTCCAAAAGGAAAATGCTTATAGTTTCATTTTAAATATAGATGTTTATCCTTGTATATAATCTAATAGTGTCTGCAAACTCTCTTTGAACTCAGTGCCTCCTTAAGAAATAGAAAATCTACCTCTAGTCATCACTTATTCTATTTTGAATAATATGATTTTTTAAATTGTAGAATAAACCTAAAATTTTTGTAGATCTTTTGATTTCTGGTTCCATTATTTCCTCTCCAAAGAGCTTTTAAATTCTCCCACAGTAGACAATTATATGCTGAGGAAAATAAAGCAGAAACAAAAGGAAGGCAAAATTAGAATTTTGTTGCCCTTCTTTAGAAGAGCTCATAATAGTTCATATGAATTAGTTCATTTATTCTGTCATCTCTAAAAAGAAGGCATAACAAATTATGTCCACATTTTTGTAGATGAAGGGAGTATGAAGCATGGATATTAAGTAACGTGCCCAAGCTCATGGGTTGAATGGCAAAGCTAGAATTAAAACCCAGGTTTTTATACAGTAATCTTTCTGGTGGATTAAGCTTTTGATTTAAAAGCTTTCAAAAGGTTATGTAATCTACCCATTCTACAGGCATTCTTTTGAAATCTCTGTTATTGGGAATTAGAAATACAAAAACAAATAAGACATGGTCCCTTATATTATGGTAATATTCCAGTTGGGAATGGGAGGGGAGAAATGAGTGGGAGTGCTGAGATATATATATATATATATATATGAAGAAATGTCCTAATAAGAGGTCCAGCATGCTCCGTGAGTATAGTGGAAGGAGGTACTAACTCTACCAGGATGGGAAATGTCAGGGAAGTTTTCACCTGAAATCTTTTAAGAGTAGATCCAAAGGCATTGCTTCGAGAAATACCATTTCCTGTGATCAAAATGGGTATTGAGCACAGTCATTAGGTGTACTTAATTAATGACTTCAGCGTTGATTATTGCCTGTAGATAAAGTAATTATAATAGCGTGGGCCATACTTAGAAAGATCTGGAAAGCAGTTGAAGACATTGCATTTTATCTAGTCTCAAATACTGTTACTAAGTAAATAACACTAGTGTTAACAGTACATGGTTTCACTGATCTAGTTGACGTAAGCATCTAATAAATGAGCCTAGATTTCCATGTTTTTTTCCTCATTTATATAGCCAGATTTTATATTTGAGCTCTCATTTTGAGTTTTCAGATTAGTGAACTTTTTCCCCTAGTGCTTCAGCAACATGGAGCAACCATGATACCATATTGCTACATGTGATACTATATAGAGTATCCACCTGTGAAGTGTTAATCAGGCAAGTACACATCTAGTTGTGTAGTTAAAGATAGTGACTATCATTAACATGACAATAAAAACCTAGCATTTATAAAACAGTAGTTATCCAAGAGCCACCTTATTAGCAGGTCAGTCTTGGGCCTCATGGCTAGTGAGAAGACATGGCTCTCTTAGGATACCACGGTCTGCTGATGTATTGTTAGTAAATACTAATCACCTAAAAGAGAATGATAAATGTACCTGTTACATATGGGATAGATTTATGGTACACTCGGAAAGTGCTCTACTTCAGTAGTGGTCAGGGTAGGCTTCAGTGAAGAAGTTATGTTTTAAAAAAAACAATAGGATAAGAAACAACTAACCAAGAGAAAGGTCAGGAGTAGACCATTCCAGGGCAGAGAAAAAAGAATCTACAAAGGCCCTAACATATAAGAGAGCTTAACAGAGTAAAAAAACCCATGGCCCGATTAAAGGAAGTGGAGATGAAACTGAAAAGGATTCAAGTGGCAGACCAAAAAGAGTCTAGATTTTATTTAGAGTGCAATCATATGCCTTTGAGACTCACTGAGCAGGGTAGTGGCATCATGGAATTTCTATTTCAAAAAGATAATTCTGGCTGCTGAATGGAGGATGGTTGGATGAAGAAGTAGAAGAGCAGGAGGCCTGTTCAGAAGCTATTGCAATTATCTAGTCAAGTGATAATGTTAATTGGGAATAGGGTGATGACTGGAATCGGTGGGATCACATGGAGTAAGATCTTTGAGATTTAAATAGCCAACACACTCTGGTGGACCTGATATGGGGAATAATAAGGACGAGGAAGGATTTGAGGAAGGTGCCTGTGTTGTTGTTTTGAGTAAGTAGTTTGATAATGGTGCACTTATTGAAACTGGAAAAACTGGGATAGAATGGACATCTCTGGATGTGAAAGTAAAAGATTAGTTTTAAGCATGTTCAGTTCGAGGTGCTTCTGATATATATATACCAGTAGCAGTTCCAATTACATAAGCTTAGAGCTCCCAGAAGAGGTCAGTATCAAGAATATAAATTTATATTGTGTACATAGCAAAAAAAAAAATAATCAAAGAGGGATGATCAAAGATAGTCACATGGGAAATCTTCAGTATTTATGGGCTATTGGGTTAATAACTACAAAGCATTCTTCTATGTTTCTTTTTTCTTTTTTTAAATATATTTTTATTTATTTCAGAAGGAAGGGAGAGGGAGAGAGAGAGAGAAACATCAATAATGAGAGAGAATCACCGATTGGCTGCCTCTTGCACGCCCCACTGGGGATCAAGCCTGCAACCCAGGCAAATGCTCTTGATCGGAATCCAACCCAGGACCCTTCAGTCCACAGGCCAACGCTCTACCCACTGAGCCAAACCAGTTAGGGCTACGTTTCTTTTTTCAATAGTAGAACCCTATATATAATTTTTTTTGTTGTTGAACTATGAATTCAAAAAATTAATTTCTGGTTGGGTATTTTTGCATTTGGGTATCAATGCATTTACAGACTGCTGCCTTAGAAAATTAGAATGCTTTTTAGTTTGAACTAAATCAAGGACTAAAGAATAAATAAGAATTGGCACTTTATTCCAATTGATAAATATTGGTACATTATGTTCGAGAGAAAAAACTATGTAGTACATGATAATCTTTCATGAAAAAAAATAACTTTTTTATACAATTTAAACACAATAAAAAAGTATATAATCATAATAAAACTTTGATACTTAAGAATTTCAAATGCCATAATCTTTTCCTCCCATTCAGAATATAGCAAGAATTCTTTGTTTCTTCTTTAAACATATTTAAATGACCAGAGAATGCCAGGGCTTCATATTAAAGTAATGCATGCTTGAATTACATGTTTGAATCAATATGTGTTTGAAGTTAAAGGAGTAAACTATACATTCTATTATTACCCAAAACCATTTCACGGATAATTAATATTCTGCTAAATGTATCAGACACTTTTATCTATTTTTTAAAAACCAGTAATTCACTTCTGAGGAATATCAAATGATTTTGTTCAAAAAAATAAAAGTTTGAAATATTATTGACTTTATTAGATAAAAATCATTGGGCTATGAAAAGTTATACAAATATTGCATCTCTTTTCACTGCCACAGTCATCACCACCATGACCATCCCATCCATCTCATCCATCTCTCATTCTCCATGTGGAGGATTTAGAAAATTGTCACCACTTTCATTGTCAATAGTAAGGTTACATTCCAGTTATTTTCAAAAACTTCTGTGCATACATGATAGATTCTTATCATTCCAGGAAGAAGCTCTACTTCTGATGCACTAGACATACACAAGTCTCCATTCTCTCATCAGACCTTTCTTAACAAAGGGCTTAGTAAGTCTATGGGATTTCTGTCCATCAGAGACACACAAGATGAGGAAGATTATTTCAAGGACATTTTATCAGATAATAATTCTGGACGTGAAGATTCTGAAAATACCTGCTCTCCATACCAGTTCAACACTAGTGACCCAGAAAAAAAAGCTATCCCTGGCATTGATGTGCTTCCCAAGAAGAAGATTTGGGCTTCATCCATGGACTTGCTCTGCACAGCTGACAGAGACTTCTCCTCTGGGGAGCCTGGCAGATACCGACACTGTCACCCTGAGGCAATCACAGTGCGGACTTCAACCACTCCTAGAAAAAAGGAGGCAAGGTACTCAGATGGAAGCATCGCCTTGGATATCTTTGGCCCTCAGAAAATGGATCCTGTGTTTCACACGCGAGAATTTCCAACTTCCTCGGCAATATCAAGTGCTTTGGACCGAATCCGAGAGAGACAAAAGAAACTTCAGGTTCTGAGAGAAGCCATGAATGTAGAAGGTTAGTAATTTTGTGAGTGTTTGAGAGAGAATTGAATTGAAACATTTAAAATTGTGTTAATAAAAAGGGTTATTAAACAATTCCACAAGTCTTGTTTCCACTGCCAACCATTTGTACTCAGGTTAGTCTTCTCTCTCAGTATCTGTTCTCCCTTCTACCAAAAGCCTAACAGAATTGTCCCTACTAAGCACACCCAGTCCAATCGCTTTACAGTCTCACTATTTGGGGTAGTATTTTTTTTTGGGGGGGAGGGGTAGTATATTTTTAGATTGTAAGCTTCTCAGGGGCAGGCACCATGTTTCCTACTTCTTTTTAACCCTCTACTGTACCGTCTGTCGTGCTCTGTTTTGTGGGAGTCTTCCGTAAAGACTGGTTCATAGAAGTAAGACTGAGGCAGAGTAGTGTGGAGGTAGTGCAGTGGTTCCCAAACCACCAGCTTTAAAAACAAAATTTGGGACACAACTCCTGGAGATAGTAATTTTTTTGGTCTAGAATGAAATTTCAAATCTGTATTTTTAAAATGTTAGTATTTAATTTTATAGATTTAAAGTCAGACAGCCTAGGTGTGAATTATTTACTCCATTCAATAGCTATGTGATTCTTCAGCAGTTGGGCTTAATAACTCTTAAGTTACCCCATCTGTAAAATGTTCTTAACAAAAATAGATGAATTGGATAATGAATGTAAAGTGATTAATAAATCAGATAGTCACATAATTAGTGTGAGAGGCATAAAAATAACTATAAATGATAAATCCATATTATTTGTAGGATAAAGCTCTGTTTTAACAATACCTGATTCACAAACAAAACGCAATGTATTGAATGGAGTAAAATTGTGTTCTAGACATGGATAGAGGCTATTTTTAATGTAGATAGATGAAAGAGAAAACAAAATAAGATAGAGTTTTTTATCTAATCCTCCACATTTTTTGAGGATTAAACTTTTATAACTACCTTTTGCCTTCAGACAAACCCTGGAGCATAGCTGATGAAGGGGAAACTGAAGGAGCTTTCTAGTTCAGTGAGAATAGTCACATCATCAAGGATATATTCATTTTTAAGGTCATTACTCTAGTAGAATATTTTTTTATTCACAGACTGTCTTTAAAGTACTCTACCTTTACAGGTTTGTTGTTCTTTAAGTTTTAAGCATAGCTCTGGAACTGAACATACTCCCTACATTGTTTTTTACTTCAAGTAAAAGAAGCTTTGCAGTTGTTTAAGTTCAGGATTTGCAAATTACTAAATAATTTGAAATTATGGAGGAAATTATTGAACACTTAACTGATTTTAAGGGTTTGAAAATACATGCATTTTAGAAAACATTAGCTAATGTTATGAGATGGTCATATGTAATCTTCAAATACAGAATTTTCAAATACAGACAATAAAAACTTAGAAACTTGTTTTATGCATGATTTCACTGTTTAACTATGATCTGTAAATGTTTAGAGTTTGACAGCAAAGAATTGGTACTGCCTGCAGTTTAAAATACTCTCCCCTTTAAGAAGTTGTATTTCGTGTCTGTTTACTGTTGCACAACAGTTAGCATATAAATAGTAATTTAGCCTGGCCTTCTTATGAGCATGCCTTCATGGATACATTAATGTAAAGAAATATTGCCCATGTGTAATAAAAAACCAAAACCTAAATTATTCAAATCAATAAACCATGATAGCATCAGAATATAAATAGTGAAGATAGATACCAATATAGATGACCTTGTCTAACATTTAAGAGGTTGAATAGTTTTCTTAAAATGAGAATATTATAATTAAAATCACTTTAATGTTCTCAAAAGATTTGACTTAATATTTGATAAATTAATACTAGTGAAGTTTGATAAAGTGTTTTTTACACTTGATCTTTGAGAGTTAAACAATAAAGAAATCAAACACTAATGAAAATATGTTTAACCTGTTATATTATGCTACAATACTCTACTTAATATATTTTTTTGAATTGGTGATTTTTTGATTACCTATAAAATGAATATCAAGCCAAATTATGTCCCAGTTTGCATATAAGCCTTTATCTTCTCAGGTAACGTGTGATAAGGAAATTCAGAGAGACTAAATTATTTCCAAATATGCATATATATTTGCAAAGATGATGTAAAATCTTTGTAGACCCTTATTTGTTAAAAATAGTAACTTGTTATAAAACACAGTTTTCAGTTTTAGAAATTTTAGATTCATTATAAGAGATATAAGAAAAGGGGGGGAAATTTCTTTAAAAATCAAATGCACTTTGAATTGTTCGATACAGGACAGTTGTCGTCCTGAAACCTTTCTTTGCTGTTGAAGAGTTTCAAAAGCATTTGCTCCCACAAAGAATCTATGCATTTTTCCCCCAGAGTATATTTTATAACCAAGTTAAATAAAACACCCTAAAAATGTTGCTATTATTATGGAAACGTTTAGATCACTTTAAATAATAAACTCCACTATTATATAGAAACTTGCAAGTAGTAATAAATTATATTTGCTTTAGACTAAAAGCATTATGCAAAAGGAGTGTTTGATGTTTGGAATTCAAAAGCAGTAATTCTTTTTAGTTATTTAGTTGAGTAATTTGTTGGTTTTGTACTGTGGTGTCTTTTTTCTAAAGGTGAGATAATGTGTTGGCTGTGCAAACAACAGTACAAATTGCTAATAGAATATTTTAGCCAGTACACAAAAAATAGAATAGAAAATAATATGAATCCCATTTATCTCATTTAATTCTCATGAAAATCAAGCTCCACAGATCCCTTTTATGTGTGATAAATCAAGCAGAACAGTGGGTGTTATTAATGTACACATTTTCTTGTACACATTTTTCTTTTAAAATACTCTTGTTTGACTCATAGATACAGAGAACAAACTAATAGTTGCCAGAGGGTTGGGTGCTGGGAGGACAGGCAAAAAAGTGAAAGGGATTAAGAGGTACAGACTTAGAGTTATAACATAAATAAGTCACAAGGATGTAATATACAGCACGGAGAATATAGTCAGTAACAACTGTGTAGTGATAGGTGGTTACTAGACTTCTCGTGGTAATCTCTTCATAAGGTATATAAATTTCAAAGTACAGCACGGAGAATATAGTCATAGGTGGTTACTAGACTTCTCATGGTAATCTCTTCATAAGGTATATAAATTTCAA
>NW_006293533.1:542190-551866 GCF_000327345.1 Myotis davidii
ATGGGAGACTATAGATTTCCATAATAGATTTCAGAGTTCCAGTCTAAGGCTTTCCCATTACATGTTACTTCCTAAAAAATTTTTTAATTTAAGGAATGTTTAAAATTATAGTTGCCATTCAATATCCTATTAGTTTCAGGTGTGCAGCATAGTGGTTAGACACTTCTATAACTTACAGACGGAATCCTCCCTCCCATAAGCCTTGCACACACCGGACACCATATTTGTGGATTAGAATATTATTGCCTGTGTTCCCTATATTGTACTTTACACCCCTGTGACTGTTCTGTAACTGCTGGTTTGTATCCTGTCCCCCCGCCCCCATCCTCCCGTCTGGCAACCATCAGTCTGTTCTATGTAGCTATGAGTTTGTTTCTGTTTTGTTCATTTATTTTGTTTTTTAGATTCCACATATAAGTGAAATCATATGGTATTTGTCTTTCTCTATATGACATTTTGCTTATTCATTGAATTAATATAACAATCGGAAGAAAAAAAATGACTGCCTTTCAGTTTGTCCTTTTGGGATGCAAGGAAGCTCATTGAACTATAGGAAAGAGAGGTGTCTCCTTCAACCTCAGATGGATAGCCTTTCCCTTAGCCCATCCTCTTGAAAGGAGACTTTATCTAAATCACCTCCACGGCTTCTCAGCTGACATCTACCAGCCAACCACCAGCCAACATCAGAGGGAGAACCGACCTTAACATCATGGAGGTTGGTACTGGAAGGAATCTGGATACCATTTAAACCAACAGCTCATTTTCAGAGGCCCGGAGTAAACTAGTTTGCCAGAGGAGATTCATAATTCATAACAGAGCTGTATTTAGAATGCAGGTCTCCCGAGCCCCAGAATAAGATTTTTTTTTTTCCACTGCTACTCTGATTTCAAGCAGAAACCAGATACATTGTCAGGAAAACTGTTTTAGTGCCAGAGACATTGGACATTCAACTAACCGCCTAACAAACCCCTTACGTCTCTTTCTAAGCTAATAAAATTATATCTCTTCAAATACAGGAAAACACGATAGTATTATGAAAGAAAGGTTCAGAATGAGTCACTGTTGGTTCTTTCTACAGTAAGCCACACTGGGAGGGGGTTAAGATGCAGTTCCATTGTGGCACATGCTATGTTGTGGTCGATAGTGTCTTGTTGGGGCTTTACTAAGGTAGTTTCTGTAAGATGGATATCCTGTAACTGATGAGATAGGGAGTAAGCTATCAAAAAGCAGTGGTTGCCACTGAGTGCTCTGAATTCTTTGTGAACAAAATAACAAAGTTAAGAACAAAAAAGATCCCAGGAAAGAAACTATAGTCCAAGTTTACAAATTGTAAGATTATTACCATGATTGTTAACACCTGAACATTCAGATGCTTCTGTGTATCCATAAAGCAGTAGGGAAGGGACAGAAAGAAACAACAGGTTTCGCTTGTGAAAACTAATTTTAAAACTTGATGTCACTCTTTTATTGCTTTATTCTTTTCATTCCACTTTTTTCACTTCACCATAGGACTCTCCTATTCTACTCCTTTATTTTCCTTCCTTGTTCTCAGTTTTTCTTTTCTGTCTTTCTCCACTTCATCTCAAGATCTGAGACAATTGTCTATTTTCTAATAGGAGCATTTGTTGTCATCTCTCTTGTGATGTAATTACCACACACTCCCCATCCATTGCTCTGTAGGTTGGCAGCAGATTCCTGATTGTAGACAGTGACTTGGAACCAGTACTGTGAGTATAGAAAGAAGAGCGCTCCACACCCTGGGTGGGGACCATGAATAGCATTTTGCTTCCAACAGTCAAAACTCCTCTGTATTCTGTGTAACACTAGAAGGGAAAGTATGAAGAACAGATAAAATTAAATCCTACAAAAGTGACTTGTTAAATATTACTTAAGGAGTTCTAAGCCAATCTACTTTACATCAAAATTAACTATTATTTCCCTCCTTTCAATGCTGTGCCCTCGGTCTAGCCTAGTTTTGCTGTTCCGTGACTGCCCTGTGAATACAGCTTAAAGTCTGTGTTCTGCAACTGCAATATGTAAACACTCAAGTATGTGAGCCTGTTCTCATTGTTGGGGTCCTTAATGTTTCATTTCCCTGAGAAGATTGAATTTGAAAGCTCGTACATTTTTATAGTTATATTTGAGAAAAGCAAGAGATGGATTAATAAATGTTACAGTTCATCATGTAGGATGCTTCCAGTGACATTCTATGGAAAGAAAGAACATTTTTTCAAAACTTACCTCTCTTTGCTAAAATCCAAAACTGGTAAAAATGAACTATTTGGTTTTTATTTTTTCACCTTATTATTTCTCCTTCAAGAGAAAACAGAAATATGGTTGAGTTGTTATTTAGATACTCCAAGAGCGACATTAAATAGCATTAATATTCAGTTTTTATTTTGATCAGTTCCACAGAAGTAATTATGAATAAGCAGGGACTTTATGTGGTGTTGGTCAAATATCACATGTTTTTTAGGTATTAATAACTTAATTATTACACTACTAAGTTACAAATATAGTTTGGGTCTCCACAGAGCATACTCACACAGATGATCTGGATTCAACATCTTACTCAGCCAGAAAGAAGCAAGTGCCTACTGTTTCTAGGCTGATTTGTAAAGTGGTTCATATTGTCCAGTAGAACTTCTTCAGTGGAAGAAATGTTCTCTGTCTAGAGTCCAACTCAGCAGTTACATAGCCATGTGTGGCTAGTGGCTACTCTATTAGAATAATGTAGCTTCAGACCATTCTCACATAAAGTTAGTCCAGTATAAAATACTAATATTCTTATTGAGGAAAGATAGGTTTGAGAGGAGGTATACAATAAGTCATTTTTTTTTATCCTTTATTGATTTTTTTTACAGAGAGGAAGGTAGGGATAGAAACATCAGTGAGAGAGAAATATCGATCAGCTGCCTCCTGCACACCTCCTACTGGGGATGTGCCCACAACCAAGGTACATGCCCTTGACCGGAATCGAACCTGGGACCTTTCAGTCCGCAGGCCGACGCTCTATCCACTGAGCCACACCGGTTAGGGCCAATAAGTCATTTTTTTAGTGAAAATACAAATGAGAAAAGACATTTACATTTACTTCTTTTAATTTATCCAAGGGGAAACAAATGAACGTGCATTTTTAAACACTAAGGAAAGTTACAGTTGAAAGTAGTACAAACTTTTCATTGTATTCATAGTCACATAATACTGATTTTGGAGTCCCCAGAAATCCTAGACTAATTTATCAGAAATTGGGTACCTAGTTTAAATCTAACTCACACATAGTTTAACATAGATCCAGTTTGGCTTTTACATCTATACCTTCTGAGAAGCATGGATTGATAAGTTTTAAAAAAGGTTTAAAGTGGGTATTGCTATCATTGTGGTTTTTAAGACCCAGCAATTGTAACCTCTAAAATATTTTTTATTCTACCCCAGTCAGTACCTTCTGTTTCCCGTGGACTATGGAAATAGTTTTCTAAATTGATCTTGCAGCTACAATTTGCCCTCCATTTTCCTGCCATTCATTTCTTCTCTTGACCATTTAATAACTTTCCATTATCTGAGCAAGATAAAATTTTAGCTCCTTTTCGATCACGGCGTGCAAGGTTCTCCATGATTGTCTCTTGAGTCTCATCCGTGAGCACTTCCCATCTCACACCTCACTCCAACGCCATGTACACATCCTCTCTGCCTCTCTATCCCCACCACTTCCTCCCTCTCCCCTTCCCTTCCTACAGGCAGTTTTGTATTTCTATGTCTTTATTCACGCAGCTTTCTGCTGTGAGACTATCAGAGCTTTTAGTCATTGCCTGGTTCAGGAAGCTTTCTCTCAGCTTCTCAGTTTAGGATGATGGCTTATGTTTTTCATTGAAACTATTTGTTTTGAAGAGTTTGTTTCTCCTCCTGTAGGACATCAATTTTTTTTGGCCTAATCTAACTCAGAACTGTGTCCTTAGCATCTACATATAATAGATACTCATAAGTGCTTATCTAAACTGAGTATTGCATTGTGGCTGTTAATATTAAATATTAAGTATATTCAGTGGTGCTATTTCTGACATTGGATACAACAATATTCTCTGAAGAATTACAGTGATGAGAAATCACCTCCTTCTGTTTTGTCCGATTCCCAGTAAAAATCACATACTTGTCAGTCATAGCCTGACCAACAAATGCAGTCGTTTTGCTTTAGAGCTCTGTTCTGTTTGAAAGCTTTAGAACAGGCGGAGGAGTCCTAACAGCAGGATCCTGGAGGTGCTGGAAGACGGACAGCCATGCAAGTCATGGCCCAGCTTTGTGGTTACTGCATCACACAGACCCCAGGAGAGGAGAGGAAAATGGAGGCTGTGCATTGTTGTTGCCTTTCTTACTCTGCACAGATTTTACATCTCTAAAGTATGGTTCACTGAGCATTTCTCCATATAATCTTCCTCATTTACCTGTGTCCATATTTGTATAATTTATGTTCCTGGTTAAAGTTTTTATTGATCATATCTAGCTCTCAAGGAGTTAGAGTACATTCTGTGCCTGTATTACAGCATGGTATGATGGAGAATGCAGTAGACTCCAGGGAACATCCAAAAGGTACAGTGTCTACTCCCCCGAGATTAATTCCTTGAAAAGAAAGCATAGGGAAAAGCACTTCATATGTTAATACATAACGGCATTATTTTTGTTTCTCTGCATTATTTGAAAATTGAAATATTTTATTTGTTAGGGTCCATAACCTTAAAAATGCAGGGTTTTAAAATTCTATAGTTCTGAGCTACAAAACCAGTCATTTTGTGCATTTCTCTTTGAAATTTGTTTTCTGTAATTTGAGTCATATATTAAAGGTAAATAAATGCCAAGCAAAAAGTGGTTATTTAATTCTTGATGTTGCAATTGGGAGTCTTACTTTTTGCATGTTACTTGTCTGAGCTTGAATATGTGTCACTTTTTAGATTGCAGCTTGTGCTGGCGTAGATTCCTCTTAATGTGAAGATTGTAGATTTGAATATTTCACCTGAAATAGTGTTATGTAAACTGAGACTATCTTTCAAATCTTTATAATCTTCTAAACATTAAAAGTATGGTCACATGCCACAACTTTGTATGTTTAAAATATGCTAAGTGGATACTAAGAGGAATAAAAGATGTCTTTAAATATCAAAGTATGTATGACTATGAAATCTCTATAACTAGACTTCTATCCAAACACTAACTCTGTAAGCCATTCTTCTGTAGTCCCTATTCTTCTCACCACTGTTCCACAAAATGTATTTTAGAGAGAATAAAGTCCCAAATGTTTTATGTGTTCATATACGTACACTTGCACACACCCAATGTGGTTCTTCTTATTTGGTGGTGTGTGCCCAGGCTAATTTTACTTGCCCATTTGTCCTCTTGCACCTATTATTTCTACACTCAGATTCTTTCCTGCCACTTCATTTTCCACATCTGCAAACTAAGTACTCATTGGAAGTCAGAGAAGGAAACTGTCTAGTGAAATGAGGAATAATTCTGACCCTAAATAAACCCCAGTACACTGATTTGCAGAGTGTGGGCTTCATTGAAATAGTTAATAGCTGAGATAAGAAATTTGCAAACCAAAATTAGATTTTAAGTCTAATTTTATCCCACAAAAGGCAAATAAATTCAGTTCTGCAATTGTAATAGTGAAAGCTTAAATGTATAAAGTGTGTATTTAAATATTCTTAATAGGCCTGTTGAACATGATTCAAGAATTTTGGGCATTAAAAAAACTTTGTAATATTATCTATAAATACTTAGGAGCATCTCTTTGTTAAAAAATATTCTGACACTTTCTAATTAAAATAACAATCACAGGGTTTTGTTGATGCTGGGAGATGACTATATGAGAACTTGATTGTTCTGTTTTCTTGTCCAGAAGTTTTCATAATAAAAAGTTTGGTTTTTTTATTCATTCAGTTAATACCACATTCCTGGGGTCTGGACCAAATCTAAAGTGTTAATATTATGCATTTAAATATAGATAGAAACATTTGTAGTATCTTCCTAAAAGAAAAGTTGTTAATAATGTTAGGACAGCTCATGGAAAATTAGGGATTACCTTTCTGCAGACCAAAACAGAGGAGGAAAACTGTTCTCTCTCTAGTTAGTGTCTATGGTTTGCCTTTATGTAGATCATATCAAAAAGCCAGTAATCGTTGCCTAAATTATCTGTAAGCAAGGAAAATGTGCCACTCTGTATATGCTAATAATGCAAGATACTCGTGGTAAGAGACGTGTAATTTTATAATAATTTCTGAAATGGTTAAATTTACTATTTAATTCAGAAATGGAAAGCCTGTACTTAACAAGGGCTAACCTTTCTTGTAAGCATGAGTAAGTGGTAAATTTTGGATGAGAACTTGAATCTGATTATAACCTTCTTATAAGCATGACTTGAACAGTAAATATTACCTAGGAACTTTAATCTGGTTATATCTGCCATGACATTACATGAAAGGCATGTAGATAACAACATTTTAATAGATCTATTTCAGAATACAGAAGCTCACAAAAAAGATTCCTACTACTTTTAGTAACACAGAGACCCACCTCTACTCAAATCTTAGGGGGTGGGCATGTCTTCTTACCCATAATAGTATTGCCTTGCTACTCATCTGGTTTGTATTGCTGGAGTGCAAGTGCCCTATTTCTTTAAGGCAGGAAAACTTCATAAGGCAGGTCCCTTTCTGCCCCCAGGTGTGGTCCTGAAAACATTTATAAACCAATAGTTGATCAAGGGAAGATGATTTATTGCTGTATTTTAGAAAGGGGATCATCATCATTACCTTAATATGTTTTATGAAGGGAACCCAAGAATTTAAAAAGTTTACTAGTGTTGTCAAAGTAAACTAAAGAAAAAAGAAACACAACATATATAGGCTAGCAGGAGAGAAGAATACAGACACATAAAATAGTATAAGAACAAAGCACCACCAAAGAATGGAAATTAAAATTTATTTACTATTTTGCAGCTACTTTGCAGAAATAGCAATGAAACAGTAAATTCACTAAATATGGCTTGTGAAATTATTACATGGTATAATGTCCTAGTGACTGACCTTTTCTGCTTCAGTCATCCAGTAGACTTCTGTGACTTCCCATTCTTCTTTGTAAGGTAAAACTGTATTGCCTGTGAACACCTGGGTCCTCTCCTTCGCTTTGTTGTTTTACTGCTCTCTGTGCTGCAGTGCTGGGTTTGGAATCTGGCCAAGTCACCTTGGGAAAATTCCTCAAAAATTGTAGCATGGGAGTTCTACAAAAATGAAACAAAAAATTATTTGGTGCTCCTTGAGAAAAATAACCCTTCTTAAATAATCATTTAACTATGTCCATTAAAGTTAAATAATATGTGAAATTCTTTGTCATCTGTAATCCTTTCAAATCACATTAATCATTCGTTCATTCATCTCTCTTTTTTTTAACATTCTCTATTGAACAACTTTCAACACAAGGAATAATTCATTTTGTGAAGTCCCTGTTCTCAAGTTTGCAAACTAGTGAAATAGACTCCCTCCCATACCTTGGTTATCTCTGCCATGCATTCCATGTCATTCCTCAGATCTAGATATTTCCCATGGTCTGCTTTCTCTAGAGCCAAGAAAAAGCCACAAAACCTTTCTGATTGGTTCCAATACAATTCATGCTTTCTAGCCTAATCTAAATTCTCATGGCTACACAAAAGCTTTCATGTGGTTTTTGCTGACTTACCACATTCTTCACAGCAGAAAATCTTTACTCTTTCAAGCTCCCAGCTAAACAGGCTCCCAGGAAGTGATTCACTTTTTATTACCAGGAGTAAGTCAACTTTCTGATAAGAATATCTGGGAATTCCCTCTGTATTTTCACTTCTTTTCCATCATTTCTTTCTCTTAAGAAAAAAAGATTATCTCACCTAGCCAACTAACTGTCTCAGGTGTATTGGGGATTTTTTCCATCTCCTCCTGTTTTCCTCAGCACATTTTTCCAGCAGTTTTCCCTAGTATGCTTTACAACTTCAGTCTCCCCCAATCTGCAGGCTTATCATCCACTGCCTAAAATCATGCTCAGACATTCCACTCTGCCAAAAAGACTCTTGATTCCTCATTCAGTCTTCTTAAAAATTTTTTCTTCTTTTCTCAAACCCGTAAACTAATTGAAAGAATTTTCTCAACTCCTTACCAGCTGGTCCTTCTTTAACCCTTTCTGATTTAGCTTCTGGCTTGTCTTTGCAATGGAAATAGTCCTCTTGAAGATCATCGGTGGTCTTTCTGTAACATTTATATTTATCTATTCATTCATCCATTCATTCATATTCACTCAGAAAATATTTATTTTTGTGCTTGCTAGCAAACAGTTAGTAAATACTAAAGATACATCTTTAAAAAATCCCTTTTGTCAGAGAGTTTATAATTTGGGTAGAGGGAACAAGTAGAAAATTATTAGGCATTGGAAGAGTTGCAACCAGTTATGTGTAAAGCAATATGATAGTGAGGGAAGCCTTGCCCAATCTGGCCTTTAGGTGGTCATGAACCCTTTTGTGTTCAAGTTAAGGCTTCTTTTAAAGGAAAAAGAAAAAAGTGTCCAGCTTAAAAAAAAAAAGCTGGAGTGGACAACAGCATTCCTAGCAGAGAGAGTATCTTTCAGGAAGGAGCCCCAAAATTTCTCTGCTTTTGGTTATAAATTTGCAAATCTAGGACATGAATGCAGAATTTGTCTGGGGAAGTAGATGACCATGAGGCTATTGGAATAGGCTTTTACCTGCATTGCGTTTCTAAAGTTCTATTTGTGTGTGTGTGTGTGTGTGTGTGTGTGTGTGTGTTTTAGGGAGTGGGAAGAAAGAGGTCTGTACTTTTAATCTGTTTTCAACAAGTGAATCTGTGACTTCACAGTATCAACAGTCACTGCTACATAATTAGTTGAAGATCTATATATATAAAAGCCTAAACGACCAAAATACCGGTCAACTGGTCACTATGATGCGCACTGACCACCAGGGGACAGACATTCAATGCAAGAGCTGCCCACTGGTGGTCAGTGCACTCCCACAGCCAACCTCCCACGGCCAGCCAACCTTCTGCGGTCCCTCTCCCCAGCTAGCCAGCCCTGATAGCCCGATCAGCCCCAATCGCCAGCCAGGCCGAGGGACCCCACCCGTGCATGAATTTGTGCATCGCGCCTCTAGTCAGGTTATAAAAGGCTTTGAACCTCAAGCTAAGGAGTTTTTCATTGTGCCTTAAAGACTCTAGATTGAAGAAGCTTAAGAAATATAGCAATATGCTCAGATTTTTGTTTCTGAAAAATTTACTCTCTGAAATGTGAATTATAATATGAGATGAGTCCAGCATGAGATGAATGATGATCTGTGATAACTATGGGGAGTATGAAAAGAGAGGGCAAGTCAGTAACATTTTGAAGGTAGAATTTAGATTTTAATGGAGTCCTGCCCCTTTAAGCACACAATGCACAACCCGTCAAGTCTCCCCCACCCTTAATGCTTACTCATCTCAAACATTAAACATCCTTCCTTGAATTAGGTATTTTGTACTTATTATCTGAGCTTAGGACTGTGCTTTTGGATTTTCTATTCCTTTAGCATCTAACACAGAGAATTTACTCATTAAGCATTCAAAACTGGTTGTCAGTGATGATTTTTATATAACATCTCTTTCCTACCAGTTTTTCC
>NW_006293533.1:551914-557146 GCF_000327345.1 Myotis davidii
GTTTTTTTGTTTGTTTGTTTTAATCCATTTAGAACCAATTCGAAGATACAAAACTTACCACAGTGATATCTTTAGTACCTCCAGTGAAAGTCCATCTATTATTTCCTCTGACTCAGACTTCAGACAAGGTGAGAGGCATCTCAGAAAATAAAATGTTTTTAAGAAACCGTGATTGTCCTTCTTTTTCAGTAGCACTGAGTTATGAGGTGACACACAAATAATTCTATATAAAAATTTAAGAATTATAAAAAGCTGTCAGTTATTCATTTTAACAATATTATAGGAGCTTAATAATAGCTTCACCAACAGCAATGTAGTCATTTTCATAATATCTTATATAATGAAAAGCTAATATGCAAATAGACCGAACGCCAGAACAACCGATTGCTGTAGGATGGTGGAGCAGGTGAGCCGGGGCGCCAGACCAAGGCGGGCGCCAGTTGCTGCTGGCGCTGGAGCTGCTGCTCACACCCACTGCCAGTGCCTGGTGCCAGTCCCAATCACTCAGAGCCATCAGCGGGTGCAAGCGGTGGCTGCCGGCCCTGATCACCCATGAGGGCTTCTCCATCTCCCCCTGCTCCTGAGGGGTGATCAGGGCAGCAGCCACCACTAGCCCTCGCTGCTGGTACTGGCCCCAATCGCTCCACGCTGTCAGTGGGTTTGGGTGGGGCTGGTGCTGTCAGCATGTGGGAGTGGTGGCAGCAGGAGCAGGGCTGCCAGCAGACAGGGGACCAGGAGCCACGGCAGGAGGGGCCAGGTGGGGGCACGGAGGATGGGCCAAGACCAGTCCCTGTGCCTACCACAGCCTCATTGCCCACAGTTCCTTTCAAGGTGCACGAATCTGTGCACTGGGCCCCTAGTAGAAAATAATTTATTGTCTTTGAAAACAACATGACTTACCACTACACATTTCATTAATTCAATTATATGAATATGATTTGAATATGGATCTGTGTCTGCTAAATGCTTGAGTTTTAAATAAGATCACTTCATATTATTATCATCTGTTCCTTTTTCACTTAAATTAGTGAGAAAAAGTGAAGCTTCAAAGAGGTTTGAATCTAACAGTGGTCTCCCAGGAGTGGATGAAACTCCAGGTCAAGGCCAGTCACACAGACCAAGGTATGTGACCTGAAAAAGTAATACTAATGCGTTTCCTGGAAACAGTGACAGGTTTTTTTGTTTTTGTTTTTATTAGAATCAAGTTCATATTTTTTAAAATTATCCTCTTTCCTCCTTTTTTCCTTTGTCTTTCCCTCCTCTTTCCATACCCACAAAATTATTCAGTTATGTGAAGACATTGTAGTAGTTCAAGTTTGAGTTATTGGAATCTTTTAAAATTAGAATTGGCTCTGATTACTTATAGTTTGTGCTTGATTTTTAGAATTGTCAGTACTTATTAACAGTTAGGAAATTCTGAAGGCGTGGCATTAAACCTGTGGGAAGATAGCGAGTAATACCTCTTTTAAACGATTGAACAGGTTCAACAAGCAGGATTTCACTAAGTATTATTTGCAGAATGAATAATGAGGTTACTACTAAGTAACCTGTTATGTAAAAAGTTAATTATTCACTACGTTTTTCCTGGTTTAAAAGAGGTCATCTTGTATTTTTTTTAAAGCCCACTTTGGGCTGTTAAGAGTTCATTTTTATACTGAAATACTCAGCTTTCTTATAAGGCATTAGGTATTATTCTTGTTCCAGACTTAGGATGGTGGTATTATAGCTGTGTATTAATTTACTTTGTTTAAACTGAAAAGTGTCAAGACAGTAGTGACTGTTTGATGTGCATTCTTTTGTGTGTGCAGAGCTCCCTTACATGAACAAAAGCACATTGCTAATGGTAAGCATTAATTTGAAATTTGCAATGTGATATTAGAGAACCAGAGGATGCTTCAGAACTTATACCCATACTATGGGAATCCTTTCAAATTCATTGTTTCCATTTGTATCATTCAGGTGCCACCATATACAAAAGAATCATTTGGAAATTAACAAAACCTTGCCCCTTACCCAATTAATTCTGGCAGACACTGTTTCACAGCTGTACACTATTAATAAATCAGGCAACCCTAGCCATGTGATTAAAGGTTTAGACTCCAAGTAATTAAATACATTACAACAAAATTATCTTTAATGTTTAATTTTTATTAAATTTATGTAATTTCTGTTTTCTCTTATACCTTTTAATATAGTCTGTTTATTTTAGTTAAGTTTTATTTTACCTGAGGAAAGCCTTAGTAAGTATTTTTGTACCCAAGGGGACATTATATTTGCACAATGGCATTTTATATTACTATAGCCCATAATAGTAATAGTAATTATATAATAGTAAATATAATAGTAATTGTGATGACCCTGTTTTTGTAATTTTGAACAAAGAGGTAAGAGAAGAGACAGATCTATGCTTGATATTGCACCGTTTTCTTAAAGAAGCAAAAGCGTTTGGGCATGAACACCGGGAAGAGCAGATTGAATCGCACAAAGCTCTGTGCGAAGTTGAGGAAGTCTCTCTTCTCTATATGTGTAATTTGGAGAAAACTTACAGCTAATATGATGCCCTTTTAGCTTGATCAAAACTAGCAATAGAGCCCAGCTGGCGTGGCTCAGGGGTTGAGTGTCGACCCAGGAACTGAGAGGTCACCAGTTCAATTCCAGTCAGGGCATATGCCTGGGTTGCAAGCTTGATCCCGGTGGGGGGCATGCAGGAGGCAGCCAATCAGTGATTCTCTCTCATCATTGAAGTTTCTATCTCTCTCTCCCCACCTCTCTGAAATCAATAAAAAAAAAATCTTTAAAAAAAACTAGCAGTAGAAATAACAACTGGAAGAATTATTGGGATTGTGTGTTAATGATGAATTTATCTTATAATCAGTTTTAGTCATATAAAAACATATTCCTCCAAATAAAATTAAAACATGTGTCTTATTTCAATTTTCTTGATAAGCTATGTCAAAAGCATCAAGATTATGAGACTGTCTTAGTTTTTTGTTTTGTTTGTTTTTTGTCTAAGTTTTATATTGGAAACATTGTCATCTTAGCTCATCAAGTCATGTTTTAGTGAGAAACTATTTTTTATTTCACACTTTAAGAGGTAAACTCCCACCCTAATCAATTTGGCTTAGTGGATAGAGCGTCGGCCTGCGGACTGAAAGGTCCCAGGTTCAATTCCGGACAAGGGCATGTACCTTGGTTGTGGGCACATCCCCAGTAGGAGGTGTGCAAGAGGCAGCTGATCGATGTTTCTCTCTCATTGATGTTTCTATTCTTCTCCCTTCCTCTCTATAAAAAATCAATAAAAAATATATATTTTTTAAAAAGAGGTAAACTCCCAATGTGGTGTTCATTATACATGCATTAGATAAAAGGTATAGGTGAAAGAAAAATATTTCAAGAAGTAGATTGTTGGGTCTGTGTATATGTTATTTTTAATGTAAGATGCTAAATTCTACTTCTTTTAGAATGGCAGTACTCACCTCCTTTTTAACTAAAATACTGTCCAAATTCCTTATTCAAGTTCAGAATTTCCTGAATGTGTACAAACTTTCTGATAATATCCTTAACATGCTGGTACATAATCAGGAGATCCTGTTTTGTTCTTGAGGTCACATATTTGTCAGATCTATAAATAGTGCTGTATTTAAACATGTTGCATGGTTCCTCATAAAACTTTCCATCCCCTTTAGCAAGTATGAAGTGAAAAACAGATACAGACAATGCTATTGATTTGTAAAACAGGGGGTATACAAAGGGGGAGATTTACAGGAAATTATGAGTCAGATGCCACAGAATGAGTAATTTTTGGATTCTGAGCTATCAAAAGTGTCTTTCAGTGATCAAAAAGGATATTCAAAGCGGTTTGCCAAAGAGCATTGCTAAGTGTTTTCCAGTGTTAACTTTGAGCACAGTTTATACATAGTATAGTTCCCACTGCTTCTGTGCCTATCTGCTCGATGAGGTAATTTTTTTTGTCTCAAAACAACCTATTTATTCATTCCTAAATGATTTTGTTTTTCTGAGTTTGTTTGGTTTTTTTTGTTGTTGTTTTGTTTTGTTTGTCACTCAAACTTTTCAGTCGTTATAAGAACTTCTACCAAATATTACTTGGGACAGATAAAATAATTTGAATAAGAAGGCTAATATATTTGATGAAAAATAACAAGTAGGAATTAAAATATATACATTTAAATTTTGTTCATTATCCTTGACTTATTAAGTGATATTTTTGAACATCAAATTTAATCAATCATTTGTTCAACAAATGATTGTTGAACACCTACCATGTGCTGGATACTTCTAGATACTGGAGATAGAGTCATGAACGAAAATGGAACTGTCCCTCAAGGGTCATTCTGGGGTTAAGAGATTGCCAATAAACCATTGGAAAACAAGTAAGTAATGCACCATTAGAGAGTGATGCTACTTGGAAGAAAACTAAGCAGTCTAAAGGGATAGAGAGTGCAGGGGTATGATGTCCAAGTTCTGTGATGCATAGGCAGGGTGATCTGAGGAGGCATCTCTCAAGATGTTATATTTGAACAGAACACTATTTGAAATGAGGCAGTGAACCATGCAGATATCAGAAGCAAGAGGGTTCTAGACAAAAAGAACAACAAGAACAGAGGCCATGAGGTGTGGAAGATGTGTTGCATGTTAGAGGAGCAGCGAGAAGGACAGTGTGGCTGCAGCAGAGTGAGTGGAGGACAGAGTGGATGGTAACCAGGACCCAAATCATGTCAGACCTCAGAAGCTGAGGTGAACACTTGGATGTTTTTCTAAGTATAATAGGAAGCCATTGGATGGTTGAAAGCATAGAGAAATACAGACTGGTACAACCACTAGGGAAAACAGTGTAGAGTTTCCTCAAAAAATTGAAAATGGAACTGCCATTTGACCCAGTGATTCCACTTCTAGGAATATATCCTCAGAAGGCAGAAACACCAATCAGAAAGAATATATGCACCCCTATGTTCATAGCAGCATTTACAATAGCTAAGATTTGGAAACAGCCCAAGTGCCCACCAATAATTGATGAATGGATTAAAAAACTGTGGTCCAGGGAGAAACCAAGATGGCAGCATAGGTAAACTGCCATTTGCCAGTGATTCCACTTCTAGGAATATATCCTCAGAAGGCAGAAACACCAATCAGAAAGAATATATGCACCCCTATGTTCATAGCAGCATTTACAATAGCTAAGATTTGGAAACAGCCCAAGTGCCCACCAAAATA
>NW_006293533.1:558338-559925 GCF_000327345.1 Myotis davidii
GGTATGCTTGAGAAAAAACAATAAAGAAGAATAAGGAGGAGGAGGTGAAGAAGAAGAAGAAGAAGAAGAAGAAGAAGAAGAAGAAGAAGAAGAAGAAGAAGAAGAAGAAGAAAGAAGAAGAAGAAGAAGAAGAAGAAGAAGAAGAAGAAGAAGAAGAAGAAGAAGAAGGTAAAGATACAAATTATGAACAACAAATACACATCAACAAGTGAAATCTATCAACAAGTGAATAAATACTCTGATGAACAGAATAAACTCGTGAATATAATAGAATCAGGGGCATAGAAAGGGGGTGGACTGACTATTCCTGGGGGGGAAAGGGGTGTAGGGGATGCAGGAAGAGACTGGTGAAAAATCGTGCACCTATGGATGAGGACAATGGGTTGGGGGTGAGGGCGGAAGGTGGACTGGGAACCAGGTGGAGGGGATCTATGGGAGGAGAAAAGAGGAACAACTGTAATAATCTGAACAATAAAGATTTAATAAAAAAAATTTTAAAAAAAAGACCGTCCCACCACAAAAAAAAAAACAACAAAAAAATCTGGCAGGCGGAACCTAAGATCAGCTGATGCACTCACAAAAAAAAACACAAATAAACAACAAAAAGAACTGTGGTCCATTTACACAGTGGAATACTATGTAAATGTAAATGTAAAAAAGAAGGATCTCTTATCCTTTGGAACAGCAGGAGGGGCCTGAAGAGTATCATGCTAAGTGAAATAAGCCAGTCAGAGAAAGACAAGTATCACATGCTCTCACTTATATATGGAATCTAATGAACAAAATATGATGAATAAAGAAGATCCAGAGCCTTTGAAGCCTGCAACAGACTGATGTATTTCAGAGGGAAGGGTGTGGGTGGGAAGAGATTAACCAATGAATTTATATGCATACTAGAGGCCCGGTGCATGAAATTCGTGCATGGGTAGGATCTCTAGGCCTGGCCGGTGATCAGGACTGATCTGTGGTTCGGCCGGTGGGGTGATCAGGGCCCCCTACTCACCGGCCCTTCCCCCTGCCACTGCCACAAGTTGCGTCCCTCTGTGGGGCAATCAGGGGGTACCTGCTGGCACCCACCTTGGCCGTCCTGGCACCAACCATTCATTGCCCCGCCCCCCACCTCCCAACTGCCGCCACCACCACTGGTCATCTCCCTCTGCAGGGTGACCAGTAGGGCAATCTGGGGGCCCCTGCTGGCACCTGCCTTGACAGGCCTGGCGCCTCCCACTCACCAGCCCTGCCCCCTGATGCCGCAGTCAGTCACCTCCCTCTGCAGCGTAACCAGCAGGGCAATCAGGGAGGCCCCTGCTCTCGCCCACCTTGGCTGGCCTAGGGCCTGCGGGCTTGGGGCAGCTCCTACGTTGAGTGTCTGCCCTCTGATGGTCAGTGCATATCATAGCAACCGATCATTATGCTGGTTGTTCTGCCATTTAGTCAATTTGCATATTAGGCTTTTATTATTTAGGACTAGAGGCCCGGTGCACAAAAACTTGTGCACTCAAGAGGGAGGGGGGTTCCTCAGCCCGGCCTGTGCCCTCTCGCAGTCTGGGACCCCTTGGGAGATAACGACCTGCTGGCTTAGGCCTG